>NC_087248.1:14681700-14981700 GCF_037042905.1 Lytechinus pictus | reverse complement strand
CAAGTGATCAACCACACAAAATACTGTCTATTATTCTGCTTATACTCCGTATGTATATCGATAAACATGTATCAGTTGGTTGATTCGTGTATTATTTTAATATATTGGATCATTAATTTGTATTTCCTTATATGCTATACCTGTATATTTACCAACAGGCCGCAAAGTCTGGGAATCTGAGTGAAATCGGTCGCATTTTGAAAGAAGACGGAGAAAGTGGTAAAGATAGGCTGAATGAAGCGGATAAGAAAGATCGTACACCTCTACACCACGCCTCTCAGGCTGGCCATCTCAACGTGGTCAAATATCTGATTGAAAATGGCGCAGGTATATACAAGTGATATTATAATGATCGTGGTGATGACGATGATGGTGATAATGATGATGACGATGACGGTGATGATGATGATGACGGTGATGATGATGATGATGATGATGATGGTGGTGGTGGTGGTGGTGGTGATAATGATTTTGATAATGATGATGATAATGATGATGACGATGATGATGATGATGATGGTGGTGGTGGTGATGATTTTGATAATGATGATGGTGGTGATGATAATGATGATGATGATGACGATGATGATGATGATCATGATGATGATCATGATCATGATAATGATGATTGTGGTTGTCGGTGACGGTGATAATTGTGATATTGTTGTTGATAATGCCGATGATGGTGATGGAATTTATAATGATGATTATTTTTATGAAGATACGATTCCATCTCTCTCTCTCTCTCTCTCCCTCTCTCTCCAGATATCAATGCTGAGGGTGATAACAAACGTTTGGCCATTCACTTTGCCGCCATGACCAAACCAGGAAAAACAAGTCGAAGAGAGGTCAGCTTATTTTTATCTTTTAAAGTTATTATAAACCAGTTTATTTTAATATACATTTGACATAAAAGGAAACGAATACTACACGGTTGATCAGTTTAAAGCGTGTCTAAAACCAATGGCGTAGATGTGTGTGTGTGTGTGGGGGGGGGGGAGGGGCTTGATGATATTACTAAAATCACTCATACATTTATATTTTTATGAAAGAATGTATGCTATGCCTCACTGTAATTCTGATCCATATTCTGACCTACCAGGAAAACATATTCAATAATATCCTTTTCTAAACCATGCAATTCTTTTGAAGTTTTTTTTTCATTTCATAGTCTGAAGAAAGAGAAAATCCCAGGATATGTTTGATTCGATTTAAAGGTTACAAAATGTGTACTTCATTTGAAGAATATTTCCCCAATTAATCATTACACATGGGATACTTTTATGATTAATCGAAGATTACTAGGGTCTTGGAGCAGTAAAATGTGACAACTTTAAATCAATTTCTGTATAATCTGTGTATTTTCAAGATTTTAAGAGACAAAAGATTGGTATCTTTTATCAGCCAATATTCCTTGATTAATAACAAACAGTTTGGTTTCGCTCTGGCTATTAATCCTGTACATGGGAAACCCAAACCCAAAGAGAGAATCAAGGAGCATTTCAAAATAGGTTTCATGAAAATCGGTTATGACATAGGAGATTTATGGAAGTTTTGGTGCCCTTTAACTGGAATTCATAAACCGTATTACTTTCGCTTTTGAAGTAACGATATAACTCTAACTTTATATTTGTCTAACCTTTCAAAGGCGTATTGATCGTTGATAACATAATCGAATGATAAGTATCCTCCTAATATTTTATTTCGAAAATTATTTAAGTGGCTGAATAGAATTTGTTAAGATGGGAGTCTACTCCCAACTTCCTGAAATGGGTCACATGATTTGTAATATTTTTGAGGTTTTGGGTGGGATTCCACATGGGTAAATTCTCAGCCCCTAATTTTTTTTTTCGATTTACAGTATACGTTTACTAATATTTTTTTTTCGACGGCAGTATTTTATCATTTACTACTAATAATCTAACTGATTATAACGAAATACCCATAATTGATAAATGGTTCATGACCAATAATTCAAGTAAAACTAATCTCATTAAATTCAAACGAGAAGTAGAAAATGCAAATTTTGAAAATGAATAGGGGCCTACTCTTTAGATCTGCCTAAGCAGCGATTTCTTTAATGACAGTTATTTAGATAGATTGGTTGCTCATAATCATTTGTATGTACATAATGACACTTCATGTCACTGGCGGATCCAGGAGGGGCACAGCCGGCCCATGCCCCCCCCCCCCTTTGAGAAGCAAAATTAAGATTTGTAATGTAAAAATACCATTAAAACAGAAGTGTGCCCCCCCCCCCCCTTTTTTTTTTTTGTTGGAAAATCCTGGATCCGCCCTGCTTCATGTAATGTAATAATAAATTTACTCGTTATTCTAACATACTAATGCAACGATAAAATTATATTTACAGGAATCAAGTGTGATTCTGTATCTTCTTACCCAAGATGTGGACGTGAATGCCCGGGACGCTTTCGGCCTGACTCCTCTCCACATCGCCGCTATGAGGGGAAATAAACCGGCGGTGTTTAATCTTCTCTCGGTTGATAACATCAATATAAATGTAATTATTTCAAGTCTATTAAGGATTTTTTTATGAACTTTCCATTTTATTTAATATTATTCTTACGAGAAAGGAGTTACATATATTTACACTGTCTTGTATCAAAAGAACCTCTGTCTATTCCATAGCCCCCTCTAAAAAATATATATATATCTGTGCCTTTTCTTTCTATGAGATAAAAATGAATATAAATCGCGATATATGATTTATTTTTACATTTCAATCTTTTCATACTTCTTCTTCTTCTTCTCCTTCTTTTCTTCTCCTTTTCCTTCTTCTTCTACTTCTTCTCCTCCTCCTCCGCCTTCTTCTTCTTCTCCTCCTTCTTCATATTATTCTTCTTCCTCTTTCTTCTCTTCCTCTACATTCTCATCTTTCTTCTCTCTCTCTCTCTCTCTCTCCACCCAGGAGAAGGATAAACACGACATGACACCCCTCCATGTAGCCTGTCTCCATGGTAACGATGACATTGTTGCTATGTTGGTAGGGGTGGGAGCAGAGATCCAGAGCCAGGACTCCACCTTCTCTTCCCCTCTCCACGCGGCCTGTCAAGGGGGTCATAAGAAGATTGTTAAAAGACTCCTTGATGTTTGTAAGAAGAAAGGCATTCTCCATACAGTAAGTAGATGAGCATTTATACCTCTATTTTTATCCATGAATATTATTATAATTATAATTACTATTATTATTAATGATGATTGTTATTTGATTATTTTTATCTTCATCACCATCATCATCATTATAGTTTTTCTTATTATTATTTATTCGACAAATTGATATAATACAAAGAATACGTAACAATTCAGAAAACAAATAATTAATAATTCATAATTGAATTTAACAACTGGAATTCCAGGGGCAGAAATAGATTACTTTACTGCGACATTAAAGCCTTAATATGTCCCATTTCCTTCTGTAGTATGATATATATAAAGTGTAAAAATGTATGCCTGTGTTTGTTTGTTTTCGAATTTTCTTTTTTTTTCTCGATTCTGTATGTCTTAGTCGCTTTGCTGCGTAAGTTGATATATTTTTATTCCATATGATAATTGACATATTTATCAATTCATTGTTTCGATTGTACATACTATTTTACGTTAATCCATCTCCTAGCATGTATTGTCTTTATCATATTTGATTTACAATTTCAATTAGTTTTTTTTATTCATTTAGGCCTATCCCTATTGGATGATTATTGATTTGAAAAATTGTTTTTGATATGTTCTTTCAAATCGAACTTCCCTTTTCAAACAGAATTATGGTGAATACACCTTCCCCTAAAACAAAACATTCATGACAAAAATATTGATCTTCTTGGCGAAGAATCGAACCCCGGTCTTCAGCCTAATAGGCGGAGATACTTACCACTCATAGACATATATTACTAGTTATTAGTATACATCTCTATGTTACCACTATACTACCAAGGAACCGCGCGATATAATTGTGTTATTAATTGAAGAAATCGCATTCATTATATTAGATAAATACTAATATTCATCAACAAAAAAATATTTCTTGATTCAGAGTCAATAACACTCTTTTTTCGACAATTTCAAAAACATGTCGAATTGTAAATCAAAATAGCACGCTAAAAATAAATGGCCGCTGTTTCATAAATACAAATAAATCTTATATGCATCGACGTCTAAATAGAATCCTGGTAAATGCTGCCCCGGTGACCCAAGCCCCCACAACCTCCCCGTCCTGCCCCATTCTTCACTAAATAATTGTGCGGTATATATTTCATCATTATAAATTTTCATCGAATCAGCCAATGAATTATAACATTGTGATTTTTTTTTCTCTCACTTCGCTCCTTCACAATTGGAAACAATACAATACACAATACGTCATATTAAAAACTCAGCCCCCCCCCTCCTAAATTATTTCCCTGACTACGCCACTTTGTGCAATGAAAGTGTATTTCAATAGTATGCATAACATAATTAAAACGTCACTTTTATCACTGCTAACTGTGGCAGGAATCCGTCTTCATTTATAATTCCCTTATTATATGACCAGGGGTCCGTTCCATGAAAGTTGTCAGCAATGACAAGTTGTCTTTCTCCGACAGTCACCAAAGCAACAGCCAGAGGCCAGTGCTTCTTAGCCAATCAAAACCAAGGATTTCACTGAAATATTCAGCACTGACCATTTTAGTCAGTGCTGACAACTTTGATGAAACACCCCCCCCCCACCTGCATGGTGTCAATGACTTACCGACAAAGTTTTACAGCCTCTGATCGAGCTGGAATTTTAACAACTTCTGATTATGATCATCAGTTTGTTCAATACGAATTTAACTCCGTAATTCAATAGCGGGATTGAATACAATAAAAACAAATTATTAGAAAAATGGAAACAATACAAGGAATCAAGGACATAAACTACAAACCATTTCCCGTTAGATATTACACAAAACCAATTTTCAGAACAATTGCGCAAAAGTGTATATTAAGTCCCAATTATTATATTGTTGCCCTTTATGATAATTTCCATGCTATTTTTTTTTTTAACAAAACGCCCAAATGCAATCATGTACCTCTGAATTTAATTATTTAATTCAAAATCATATTAAAATTACAAAACTAAAAAAAAAATCTGAAAAAACGTGGAAATTAATTGATTATAAAACGAACACCATCTCTTTCTTTCAGATGTTGACATCGTCTGATTCTCAGAATTATACCCCTCTTCACTCGGTGGTCGAGGGAGGATTCTGCGACATCGTAGATCTCATACTCGATTTCGGTGAGTTTCCTGTCCAATACAATACCCAATGTCAGTTCCATTGGGAAATTAAGTCAATAGGGATGGACCTGATTTTATAATTTACATTATCTAGTAGTTGAGTAGGATTTTGGGACTAGTGCATGTTTAGACCTAGCCCATAATAGCATTAAAATAACTATGTGATATAATACATTGACTGCATGCTAGGCTGTGTAATACAGCATTCTGCTGTGGACAACATAATGTTTTTATGTTTTCCCTCGTGTTCTATTTCGCGCTTCAGGAAAATATAACCTCATTGTGTAAATCTGGCGGGCCAAATGGTATTTTATTGCACACCATATCTTTTAATATCCGTCCTCATCATTATTCGCAGGCTAAGAAGGCGCCCCGCAAAGAACTAATACATTGGTATTTTTTAAATACAAAAGTGTGATAACTAAAAAAAAGATGTAGGATTTCATTATATAAACCTGTATTGACATTGTTGGAAAAGGGTGCTTAAAAGAAACCAAATCAGTAGGACAGTTATAAAAAAAACTCATATGTAAAATAAAACGACCTCCTTGGCGGGGAATCGAACCCCGGTCTTCCGCGTGACAGGCGGAGATACTCACCACTATACTACCAAGGAATGTTCGAACGCGGCAGTGCGTTTTGTTGACTGGTTTGTTCAGGGGTCAAAGTCGACGTGGCGTATTGTAGCTAGCTGACGTCATTATAATTAATCATCCATCGATGCACTGTACAGAATGTGCGTCGATGTGATCAATGTGCATAGCGCCAGCTAACGAGCAAGCATTCTGACATGAATTATAGTTCTTGTAATCCACGATCATAGAGATTCGATTCCCACTTGTATCTTTATTGCATGTGCACTATCTTTCTTCGTTCTTTTTTAAATGCGTTAATGAATTATTGGAATAAAGTGTTACATGAACAAACTTAAAAAATATTCAGAATAAAAATTTAAGAATTATTTCATTAATTTTCATTCAGACTATCTTCTCAAAATGAATATCATCATAAAAAGGAATTGCAATGCAGTTTACCTATATTTATACATTTATGCTTGAAAATTGATGAAATAAATGTTGAGAGTAGCAAAGTTGAGACCATGATATGTTTGAATGTTGCGAAATAGATTTCATGGTAAACTGTGAAATTATCATATAATCATTCTTTATAGTCTGAATAAGATTGAAAGGAGATGCAGGTTTCTTATACATAGGAATATGATTCTTTTTCTTACAAAATAGATCATGAAAAATATCACTTATTTTGGATTTTTTTAACTAAGGTTTTATTTCCACAAGTCCATGACGTTATAAAACTTTGATATAACAAAATAATTATGCTGAACGGTCTATACATTAATAAAATAAATATGAAATATAATTAGTGAGTATTCTCAATAAATACGCCACATGAAATATGAAGTACAGGCATAAAACGGAAATGTGGAGGAAACCTTACAAGCAGAATGCCAACGTTCCATTTTTATACATAACTTTTTGAAATTTTTAATGCACATATTGTAATTCATAGGAACCGATAATGATAGTCAACTGGATCTGCTGAATTTGGAGGGGTCCAACCTGGACACGCCCCTCCACACGGCCTGTGCGGGGGGTCACCTCCACATCACAAAGCTATTGGTCGAGAGAGGCGCTCTGGTCGAAAGCCTCAACTGGGACATGGCCACGCCCCTCCATCACGCATGCACAAACAATCACTCAGAGGTAGTGAAGTATCTTATTGAAAAGTGAGTAGACATAACATTCAATGAATCAATGAATTCATTACTCTGGGTATTTTATCCAATGATTTGTTCAAAATTATTATATGTAAGCTCTATTGCAATACATTCTTTGATTTTTTTTTAATAAATCTTGTGTTGTTTTTCCCCACGGGTTCTAGTAGCTTTGAAGTTGATATATTCATTCTGTATGCAATATTATTTTCCCAACAAGATGCAGATGAGAATAGTTCTTCTGTCAAAAATATTTTTAAACGTTATTATGCGATAATAATTGATCGGGAGCTCCACGCGTTACCATATCAATATGTATTCTTTCACAAGTAACACACTTATTTTTTCAATATAAATATATATATATATATATATAATTTACTATAAATTAGGAACTGTCTGAATTGATAAAGTTCTTTTTGTGGGGATTAAAGAATAGTGAGGCAGCGATCTATACAAAAGATGTTTCAATAGATGTAGAGTCTCGTCAAATATAATTGAATGCACCCCTTTTAATTTTTTTGCCAATGCTTTATTATATCTTTTTTTAGAGGAGCCGATACTTCTGTACGGGATGAGCTCCATTTCACACCGCTCCTTACGGCAGCTGATGGAGGTAATATTGAAACGCTCCGTGTTCTCCTGGAGGAGGGGGCGGAGACAGGAAACCTTGGAGAGCTGGAGCTCTTTCATTGGACAGTGACGGAGAATAAACCGGATGTACTTAAGGTAATAACGAGTCAATCTTCCTTAGAGAGTTTTGTGGGTATCGATTATCACGGTGAACTACACATTGCTCAAATCATTCATTTTTTATACCATAAAAACCGAACGTGCAAAAATGTTGAGCAAAAATTGTTAGAGATTGTTGGTCAATATTTTGACCAACTGTTGAATAAAGACAGTAGATATCAAAATTTGTACCGAAAGTTGGTTAAACTGAGTCTGCCAAACTATGTGGTTAACAAAGCTTACCAATGAACTAATAAAACAGTTTGCCTAAGAAATATAAAGAACGAAATGCCAAACTTATTTTGAAGAGAATGTTAACTCTATGAGTATTTTCCCCCTTTATTTCTTTGCTTTCTCGTTATGGTGGTTGGTTCATCATTTGAGTGTTTGTTTGTGGATTTTTGTTTTCATTATAAGATGCCTTTCCCCACTGAATGAAAACACGTTGGATTTAATCGGATTGAATGAGAAAATATTGTATTTGGTGGCAAATATACAAGAGTATTATCATCTACTTTTTTTTTTCTTTATATTTACTAGCTTCTGTTAGCTCATCGCTCGGGTGTACATGTTATAGTAACAGATGACGAGATAGCTAAACTCATTCTACCAGCTGCTACAAGTGGATGTACAGGGTAAATATATGATAACGGGAAATTGTGCACTCAAAAGAAAAGTTCAAGTTTGTACCATAAATGCACCACTGCACAGTAAAAACACTGTTTACTATATATAAACCTTAAAGTAGTTGCTTACACAGTTTTAAACAAGCGTATAAATCTTAAACAAAAAAGTTTTATTTTCAATAATTAATTCTCAATAATTCAAACAATTAAGGTTCTTTAAACTGTTAAAAAAACTACTGTAAGGTTCATGTGTAGCGTTGTGTAACATTTTAAATAGCGTTTATGTCAACACCCTTTTGTGTGTAATCTTGCACCATAAGTGGAAAAAATGCAAAAAAAAAACAGTTTTTCTTCTTTACACCCTAAACACTTGCATAGGCGGTGGAAGCGGGGGGAACGTGTCTCCCCCCCCCCCCTAAATTTGAGGTGGGGCGACGATCCCCCTAAATTTCTTGTTTATTTTTTTGCTTGTCAACAATTTTTGGTAATCCCTCCATGAAATTGTGTTTGATAACCTTTTTTTTTTTTTGCCTGTCAATTTTGTTTCCTGCGCCCCCCCCCCTCAAATTTTTGGCTTCCGCCGCCAATGATCACTTGACAACATTCAACCTGAAATGCGCAACTTTGCATATTTTGGGTGCATTAATTAGCCCTTTTTTTACTAAGAGTGAAAAATAGTTTGAAATGTTGGATATCATGGAGTTTATTTCCGGTAATTATGCTGTGCATCACCGCCAAGTAATATGTCATGTCTTATTTTCTCTATATATCATGTTTATTTTGTTTATTTTACTTGCGTGAAACGGAAATGAAATTATTCTATTTTTATAAATCTTATTCAGGATTGTTTCTGAGCTTATTCGATGGAAGAAGGAAACGATAAATCGAAAAGATGAATTGAATAACACACCTTTACACCTTGCCGCTGCATCAGGATACGATATGACCGTCCAAGAACTTGTCAAAGCTAAAGGAAACGTTCAGGCCAGGTAAATAGTTTAGTTTCTGTTTTTTAGAATGAACCACCCCCAACAAAAAATTCCATTGAACAACAACAAATAAATAAGTAAATAAATAAATAAGTAAATGAATGAATAAATGAATAAAAAATAATCAATTAATAAATGAATGAATAAATATATAAATAAAATATCAATAAAGCATCAGCTCAATTTCGAATCCAGTACTTAAACTGTACCATACACATTACATATTCCACTAAGCCCTCTGAATCAAGTTTTTTGTTTTACTCGTTAGCTGAATTTGAAACAAAATCTTTTAATCTCAAGATTGACTAAAAAATATTATTGAATTACAAGTTCGACTGAAATTTGATATCCTTTACTTTTACGTGTTAAGTATGACTAGAAATTTGATATTTAACTGAAACTTTACACATATATTTTATTCTAATTTGCAAAAGAAACTCACATGGTCAGATGCCTCTTCACCTAGCTGCATCTAACGGGTGGAGTCGGACTGCAGAGGTGTTATTAAAGGCCAAGAGTACTGTAGATCCAGTTGATGGAAAGGGGGTAAGGACATGAGAGTTAATTTTTTTAGATCTGAATTTTCCCTCTTCTATTTCAATTTTTCCACTTGGGCATTCATTATCCGCTAATACCATACCCCACTGGCGTATAGTTGGGAGATGGGACCATGCCCCCCCCCCAAAAAAAAAAAAAGTTCAACGTTCAACAAGAAAATTGAAGAGGAAAGAGTAAGGTGTGTATTCTGAATATTATGTCAACATTTTAATTTTAGGAAGGTCAAATTATTTGCTCGCTCGGTCGGAACCTTTTCGAAACTTTGTCACTGACGCCATGTTGTGCCCCCTCAATTTTTGGGCTAATTTTACGTCACTGCAACACACCCTTTGTGAAAGCAGTGGAAAGTTATTTAGCATGGAAGGAAAAGGAATCTCCATTCCGTTGGTATGCTATCCATCAGGAGTCGGTTGCAGAAAGAGTAGCGATTAAACGCAACTTAATTTTCAACCAATCAAATCGCGCATTTGGGACTTCAATGCACCTTTTATGCTCTTTGTTAATAATAATAATATAGGGTATTTATATTGCGCACATATCCACCTTGTTAGGTGCTCAAGGCGCTCCTATATTACCCGGCTAAGCTAGGCGTTCATAGCGCACACAGCTTTTTAAGAAATTACTTCCTACCGGTACCCATTTACCTCACCTGGGTTGAGTGCAGCACACTGTGGATCAGTTTCTTGCTGAAGGAAACCGACCCTCATCATTTTAGTTTTTTTTATAATTAATTAACTATAGACCTATACCCATGTTGTATTAAGGTTAACTGCGCCAAGTTCGACTTGAAGATTAAATATCTGATATCCCCGAATCGCCATAGAATTATTGTTATAGAGTATAAAAATTTGGTATTTTGTTGATTGTGCATCATTATGAACCTATGACTTATTTACCAATTTTTCATCTCTAGAACACACCTCTCCACCTCGCCGCCATTAATGGCCAACTCAAGATCATGAAGCTACTCTTCTCACGTGATGCTGACGTCACATTCAAAGACTGGGAGAGCATGAACTGTTTGGACCACGCCATCAAACATGGTCATGAGTAAGTTCCTCGGAGAGTCTGTTAAATTTGATAATAAACGTATGTTTATCGTAGTACGATTCAAAATAGATGAACATTAGGAATTACGTCGAGATTGAAACAAATTTAAAAAAAAGGCAAAAGCTGAATGAAAGTCGTTTCAGCCAGCGTCTGAATCTGTCTAAAAAGCAAATATTCCTTGGCGGGGATTCGAACCCCAGTCTTTCGCATGACGGCAGAGATATACCTACCACTATAATGGCTAATATACTAATAAGAAATTAGCTCTACGCCTGTTTTACTGACAATGTTTCAAGTAGGCTTTTGCTTATTTTGGCAATTATTTTTCTAAGCATTACTAAACTATAAACGATATTGCGAAATGTACACACTTTCGACAAAAATTATATATCATCCTTTGATATTGGAATCATAAACCATCGTTTATCATAGAATACATTATTAAACATCATTTATGTTTAAAACATTTGGTGGTTCAGAGAAACAATCTACTATTCAAAATAAAAGTTCTTCACTAAAAACCAAACACAAAATCACGACGAACGGACAGAATAATCTGTTTATTGTTCCTCCCATGGACACTATTCTTGTTCCGCCATAGGCGACTTGCTCCATGCTGTAAGGAGAAAAAAAACAATAACTCCTTGGCGGGGAATCGAACCCCGGTCTTCCGCGTGACAGGCGGAGATACTCACCACTATACTACCAAGGATTTGTTATTCGCGTGAGGTCCATTGTTCCGTATTACGATGCCTGTCTGAATTTGCCTCCAAGATGGCAAATTCATGTGTCCACTATAAATGTGCAATTGAATTCAATAATTGATTCATATTAATATAAACTTGAATATAAAAAATAATTGTTTCGTTTCAAGTATCGTCGATATGCAAATTCATATTTTTTAAGAGATGAAAAAAAAACAAGTGGGGCGCGGATTTAATCTGAAGGATCAAGTTATTAATAAGTATTTTTTAGACTAAATATACGTTTCATAATTTGTTTAATTTCTTTGCCCTCGTCAGAAGGCCAGTTGAAGCCCATCCCTCCCTTCGCTTCACATCGGATAAGATATATTTCATTTTTAAATCTTATTTTCATAGAGCGGTGGCAATGCTGATTTTGAACCATGATCGATGGTGGAAGGTTTTATGTTCCTCAAGAACAGAAGAATCCACAACGCCAATGAGAGAACTTATTAGGAAAATGCCAGGTAAATCAGATTCGATTTTATTTGTTGTTTAGTAATACATATCTTTTTGGAATGTTGTATTCCTAGACCTAATACATTTGGTTTTAATTATTTTTTTAACTATTCACATCTTTTTCTTTCATGGGATCACTCGATGATAAGTTAACACTACATGAAAACTGTTATTGAAGTTAATAGGTAGGGTAAGCCTAAGAAAAGCTTTCAGTGCTGTAGGGGGGGGGGAATAAATTAAATACCGGTACCAGTATTTTATGTATATAGAATTGTAACATCATTAAAAAGAAATCGTAGTGGTAAAAGATGATGACTTTATGAATTAAAACAAAACAATTCAAATCGTTTTTATCATAGAATTTCGAGGGGAATGTCTAGCTTTGTAATGTATCAACTCATTTTAACGACTGATTCTTTGATTTGTATAGGTGTTGCGGAGAAAGTACTTGATAAATGCGTCACCGTGGTCAAGGACCTGCGTGCGTCTGGCTATGAGGAGATCGAATTCAACTACGAACTCATCGACGATGCTTTTGCAGAATGGATGCACCAACCAATGGGTATGCGCTTTCCTTAATTGCTTTGATAATTAATAATATGTTTTGTGAATTTATGATGATGTCGTTTCATTTCTAAATTCATTCTTTCAAAGCGATATGATAGCTGTGCAGAATCGGAGAGCATAATCTTTCCTTCACAACGCTCCTCTCTGCCTCTTAACCCCAAAGTTCCCCGCTCCCATCCCCCTCTACGCTATTTTTTCTTCTCTCGTTCTTTTCTCTCACCATGTATATATCTTTTCCGCTTTCTCGCATTTTCCTCTTTCATCTTGAAATTATATTACTCAACATTATAAATGATGACATGATCAGAGCTAATGATGATGAATGGCCAGCTAATCTTCCATGTGTCTTTCACCTTAATAATGTTTAGCACAATCTGATTCACCGAGCTCCATCCAGAACAAACCCAAACCCTTCTCAAATGACGGTGTTCTCAGTCACGGTGCTGTGCCGTACACCAAACATTCAAACACCTTGACAGACAATCATCCATTGCTTATCATGGTAAGTTACGTAAACACCTTGTTTACACAGAAAGATTTAAACACCAATATCTCAATTTCGCTATTCAAACGAACAATGCTTTGACACCAAGCTCCAAAAGACAGAAGTGTTATAAAACATCTTTATGTTTTTATTTTATTGTGATAGACGACGATGCGCTTCAGGGTAGAGGGGATTAGTCGCCCTTTGTTATTTTCAAGTAGTGAAATACGGACCAGAAGAAAAGAAAAAAGGAAGACGAGCGAAAGAAATTATCTAATCGACAGGACTGGCGAGTTCGAATCGGTTCTGAAATACCCCTATAATTCAGCCGATTAAAAAAGACATCACCATCAGGTACCCCCCCCCCCCCCATCATTAAAAATAGCTAGGGTCGCCCTTGAACCTCTGACTGCAACAATCCACCCATTATCAAATTAAGCTCATATATACTTGCTCATTTGAAACTCCCATACATCAAAATCTTGATCATTGCACTGAAAATAAATCAGCATCACCAACCATCAGTCTTTAAACCCCTCCCCCTCAACCAGGTATCCTCTCAGAGGGAGAAGCTGCTAGCCCATCCCCTGGTATCCAGTCTCCTCGATCATAAATGGAGGACGGTTGGTAGGAAGCTTTACTGCGTCTCTCTCGCTCTTTACATGCTCTTTCTCACCGCTCTCACGGGTTACATTGTCGTCACGCCTCCCAGGTAAGGATGCTGTTGCCATGGAAACTCTTTCAGGGAACGAATAGGTCTAGAAGTGAATAATGAAGATAGAATGATTGAATAAAATAAAATTAATTGAATTGAATTAGAAGAAACGTGATGTTTCCGTGAAGATGGGGAAAATGAAATGGACAAAGAAGAGACAAGCTAGGTTTATATTGATCCCGTCCATCTTGTCTTCTTTGACTGCAAATAATTATTTTAACCACTTTCATTGTGAACTTCTGTCGGTAGTGTCTTAGATATTTGTTTGTTTAAATCGTTGCAACATTTAACAATTTCTACATGATAATTATAAGCAGTGATGTTTCAATATGATCCTTTTGGGAGCTCGTTTTGTTTGTATTTTTGTTTTTACTTCTTTGCCCGTTTTGTATCTCCTCTCTCCTGTCATTTTCTTTTGCTCTATCTTACATCGTCTTTCTGCACCACGTTTATCTTTGCACCCCTCTCCTCTTCTATCCCCTCCCTCCTCCCTCTCTCCCCTCCCCCTTCCCCTCCCCCCTCTCTCTTACTCTCTCTCTCCCCCTCTTCCTCCTCTCTCTCTCCCTCTCTAGATACTACATCAAGAACGCCACAGTGACGGAGAATGGCGAGAGTTACGTGGAATGGTACGTGGACGGAGAACAACAGTGGACCCGTGGATTTAGTGAATTGACTCTGTTTCTCTTCGGTGAGATCGGGCCGTGGATTATCCTAGGTTTATCAGGGATTAATCTCCTCAGAGAAGTAAGAATATCGATTAATGTATTGGAAGATTAATTATAGAATATCGTTATTCATAATGGTGTCCTGATTGATTTGGAAATTAAGAATATTTATTCTGTGGCAATTTTGTAATAGTATGCCCCCCTTTTTTTTTTTTTACAGTTGTCAGCATTTAAATTACTTTTTTAATTTTATCCGAAAATAAGAGACCCGACTTGTGAAAGAGTCGATGGCTTGTCTATTAACAAAGGAATCTTTGGTTTATTGAATCAAATAACATCAATTATTTTGCCGTCTGTGCCATAGTAATTTGTACATATGTTTTTTTATCCATGGGTTAGTTGATTATTGAGTGAATTAATTCAGAGAAATTCGAATACAAAATTCAAGAACAATCCTTCAGGATTAATAATTTGACCAGACTGAGTGTTTTTTTTTCTAGTGAGACATTTGTTGATTTATTGGGTGCCGGGTGAGAAAGTGGTCTGTGTATTTCTCGATGGATTTATTTACTGGTTGACAGGTGGTTTTTGTCTCACCTGCATAGCAGAGTGAGACTATAGGCGCCGCTTTTCCGACGGCGATGGCGACGGCGACGGCGGCGGCGACGGCGACGGCGGCGGCGGCGTCAACACCAAATCTTAACCTGAGGTTAAGTTTTTGAAATGACAGCATAACTTAGAAAGTATATGGACCTAGTTCATGAAACTTGGCCATAAGGTTAATCAAGTATTACTGAACATCCTGCCTGAGTTTCATGTCACATGACCAAGGTCAAAGGTCATTTAGGGTCAATGAACTTAGACCATGTTGGGGGAATCAACATCAAAATCTTAACCTAAGGTTAAGTTTTTGAAATGTCATCATAACTTAGAAAATATATGGACCTAGTTCATGAAACTTATACATAAGGTTAATCAAGTATCACTAAACATCCTGCATGAGTTTCACGTCACATGACCAAGGTCAAAGGTCATTTAGGGTCAATGAACTTTGGCCGAATTGGGGGTATCTGTTGAATTACCATCATAACTTTGAAAGTTTATGGATCTGATTCATGAAACTTGGACATAATAGTAATCAAGTATTACTGAACATCCTGTGCAAGTTTCAGGTCACATGATCAAGGTCAAAGGTCATTTAGGGTCAATGAACTTTGGCCAAATTGGGGTATTTGTTGAATTACAGCCATAAATTTGAAAGTGTGTTGGTCTAGTTCATAAAACTTGGACATAATAGTAATCAAGTATCACTGAACATCCTGTGCGAGTTTCAGGTCACATGATCAAGGTCAAAGGTCATGTAAGGTCAAAGAACTTTGGCCACGTTGGGGGTACAGTATTTGTTGAATTGCCATCATATCTCTATAAGTGTATTGGTCTAGTTCATAAAACGTGGAAATAAGAGTAACCAAGTATCACTGAACATCTTGTGCGAGTTATAATAATAATAATATAGGGTATTTATATTGCGCACATATCCACCTTGTTAGGTGCTCAAGGCGCTCCTATATTACCCGGCTAAGCTAGGCGTTCATAGCGCACACAGCTTTTTAAGGAATTACTTCCTACCGGTACCCATTTACCTCACCTGGGTTGAGTGCAGCACATTGTGGATCAGTTTCTTGCCGAAGGAAATTACGCCATGGCTGGGATTCGAACCCACGACCCTCTGTTTCAAAGTCCGAAGACTAATCCACTGGGCCACAACGCTCCAGTAGTTTTCAAAATCAGCACTGCTGCTATATTGAATCGCGTGATGCAGGTGAGACGGCCAGAGGCATTCCACTTGTTTTTTTATTCCATCGATGTTTGGTTGGAAGGATTAACAGATGGACTGATAGACAGATAACATGCTATGTTGGTTGGATGATTGTTTGGTCGGCTTTATTTTGTATAAATGGATCTAGTAAATAGTTGTTTTTTTATTATTGTTCTTGATTTTTTTCATCTTTATAGTTATGCCAGGTTGTTTGGCAGCGACAGTCATATCTAAACTGGGGTAACTTCCTGGAAGTGTCGCTGTACATTCTTGCTATTCTTCTTGTTCTACCTGTGAGTGGGGTCAGCTACAACCATACCATTATGATCAGAGAGGTAATTAGCAATGCCCCCATGCGCCGCCCCCTTGCCCCTCCCCCGATCATAAATCTCACTTGGTATATGCCGGGTGTATATGCCCTATATACTCGTATCCGACCATGCACCTCAACTGGTAGCATAAATGAGGAATTCCATCTTTCATGACCGTACGCAGCGGGGGGCAGGGGCAGTTGCCCCCCCCCCCAGAAATTTTGAAAGTTAACATTTTTTACTGAAAATTCTTCACAGAATGGTTCACCCAAAATGTGCATGAAATCCTTTAATTTCACTTTTGTAAATACAAAAGCGCCCAATGACAAGCTCAGTTGCTTTGCTCCCTTGCTTTCGAGTTCTTCGAAAATGTTAGGAGTCTTGCCCCCCCCCCCCTGGAAAAACTATTTCTGCGTGCAGGTATGCCCCCTTTCTCATTATTCTTGGCCCGGAGAGAACCAAGTAAGTATACAGAATGCAATTGTTAGAAGATATCACCATTTAATTATTATATCAATACTGATGTCATTTTGCCGTGGAAAGTTTTCTTTAATATGTTAAATAATCATGCTCTTTACAAAAAAGATATTTATTTTGTGTTTAAATGTCTACCTTTTACCAGGCATGGCAATGGCAATGTGGAGCCGTTGCCATCTTCGTAGCATGGGTCAACTTCATTCTATTCATAAGAAGATTCTCAACGATAGGGATCTACGTCATCATGTTTACATGTAAGCGAAAAGTAACTATTATAGTATAAAAATACGGAAATGATAATGGGAGTTATTTTCTTTACGATGTAAAACTGGAGAGGAAAGTTTGTGCTGCTGATGAAAATGAAGGTGGTACCGGTTACTGTATCCGGAAGAGTCGTTAATTGTTGAAGAACTTCCAGGCGGCCCGTTGCACAAAGAGTCACAATCCAGTAGCAAATGCAACTGAATTTCAACCAATCAGAGACGCAATCCAAAACGCAACTTCATTTTCAACCATTCACAGATGAAATCACAAATGCAATTTCATTTTCAATCAATCAGAGACGCGATCCAAACGCATGTTCATTTTCAACCAATCAGAGACGCAATCCAAAACACAATTTCATTTTCAACCAATCAGAGACGCCATCCAAAAGGCAACTTCATGTTCAACCAAGCAATCAGAGTCGCGATCCATACGCAACTTGACTTTCAACCAATTAGATGTGGGCATAGCTAATGGGACTTGCGTTTGATTAAGTAGAGATAACACTTTGAAGGGTGTATGGGAGAACGAATCACATTCCTCAGGCTAATCATGTTTCTGGTACACTATGCATTATTTCTTGAAAATACTTACCGAAACTTGAAGCTTTATTATTTCTTTTTTCTTTTCGAATAAAGCTCGTTATAAAGACTCGTAACTCCTAAAACGAAATATGGTCCGATTATATAAATTTCGGAGGCTAGATTATATAAAGTTCATTGTGGATGAATGAACCTTCGGAATAATAAACCCTATTCCCAGAAAAAATGAACCTTCAGAATTTTAACGTACCGTCGATTTCAAAATAAGAATATGAAACACGCTTTAGATAAATTCCTTGATTTAAATACTTGGATTAAGAAACAAGGAAATTACAGTGAAACACTAATATCTTAAATAAAATCTAATCCATTTCAATTCCCTTTTTATCGCGAACTGTAGACATATTGCGGACATTTCTGAAGATCGTCATCCTACTTGTTTTGTTTCTCGTTGCTTTCGCATTGGGTTTCTATTCTCTACTTATGAATCAGGTAAGTAGAATGATATGAAGTAAAAAATGTATATTCAATAATGTCACTATGATTTTGTTTTATCGTTTATTAATTAAAGGTTCATGTTACACAATACCAGTATATAGGGGGCGCTTCAATACATATTGCAGGGGCCGCGGAAGCGGGGGAGGGGGTTCAGCCCCCCCCCCACTTTTTTCCAAAACCGTGTACAAAAACGTAAAAATGACCATTTGATTGTGATTTTTTGCATGGTCAGCCCCCCCCCCCACTTTATAAACCATTCCGCGGACCCTGTATTGGATCTGCTAATTATTGTAGAGAACGATGTAGAAGTGAATTGCCTTTGTGTTTGCGTGCTTGTTGGATATATTATTTGAGCTACTCTATGGTTCTACGCTATTACAAAAAGGTTTCATACCCATACAAATTTTCTGTAAATTGGCACAATGTACGATTACAAGTATTGTCGATACTCTGGAGTAGAATTTTTTTAAAGAAAATTTATAACGTAAACAACAGAGAGATTCCAGTGTATTGCCCAGTATTTTGATATTTTTTTTTAAATTGCTATATATGCTTTACAAAATAATGTTCATTCCCGCGTTCGTATGCATCAACTTTTCACTCTACAGAATAGTTTTCATCAGCTGGAGTACTGCATAATGAAAGTCTTCACGATGCTCCTCGGCGAGTTTAACTACGATGATATATTCCACAGTCAAGATTACCTTGGTACATCGAACACATTGGAAGGAGATGGAGAAAAGGATTTCTTTCTGACCAGTGTGTTTCATCCCGAGCTGACGGCGATCATGTTCACGGTCATGTTAGTCGTCATGCCTATATTGTTCGGGAATCTATTGGTGAGTTCTGCAACATCCTCAATGCCAATTTCCCTTTTTACACTCTGAAAACACAAACAACGAAAAGAGTGGAAAAGGACTGAGCCGAGGACAGCGTTTTCCACTCTTTCACTCCTCGGGTCATTTTAAAGGGTGATTTAACCCCTTTTCACCCTTTCATTTAGAGTGTATCAGCATTAAGCGGGGTGATAACCCCACCCCCCCCCCAAAAAAAAAAAAAAAAATTTAAACCCCTAGTTTGTTTCGTTGTTATAAAAGTGACGAAAATGGTACACCAAATTCATCAACTTCAATTTTAAAAGTAAAAACACTTCAATTTAAAAAGTGAAAACAAACAAACGACCCGGTTAACAGATGTGTATCTGATCTCTATATCTTTTTATCTTAATGAGTAAAGTATGGCATACATCAATATTTAGATAGAATTATTAATATCGGCATAATAATATTCATACATCATTATTCAAGCGCATTATAATTATAGAGTCTTTAAATACTGATTATTATGGGCTTTATAAGTTTCAAGTATCGTTGTTGGTTGGAATTCCAAATTCAAAGCATGATTTTCCAGTATAGATATATTTCTACGGCTTCAACTGATCTATTGCACAGTCTTTGTTGGAGACTGTGCAAATGGCATAAAATGCAGTGCAGATGAACAGACGCACTTGAGTGGATGCAATGCAGAAAGATTTGTGATTGATTGCCGCTACGCTGTGTGCAGCACTCTTTGGTGACGTCATAGGTCAAAGTCAAAGACTAATGAATATTCATATCCTGTTCGGCAAAACGAAAGCTTGCGGGTAGAAGTGCTCCAAAATTTTCATATTTTTCTATTTATTTGTCATTTTACAGGATGTTTTTACAAAAAACACATGAAAATATATTATGTATATATATATATTAACAAATACATTTGTTTTAATTTCATTCTCTTGTGAAAATTTGAAAATATTCAGAAGAAGTCGGTGAGGTTTGAATGAATCACTAACTGTTACATGACGATGCTTTTGATTTTAATAATAATTTTTAGAAACTCGTCTTATCATACTTACCTGGCGCAGGGGTCGCATTGATCAAGAAGGATGCACCCCCAGGGCGAGGCTTGCCATTGCACTCCGGCTTGCTGAATCTTGCGATTCCCCCAAACGTGGGGAACTCGGGCGTATAATTTATGGTAGCGGAGATCTGCGTTCGCGCTATCTCCTACAATCAAAACATTAATGCAAAGAAAGTCATTTACTTATTATTGGAAACAAGCTTAAATTTAGAAGTTCTCCCCAAGCAATTGTTTCAGAAAGAGAAAAGTTGCCCTATTATGGGGCGGGGACACTGAAAGGGCAAATTTGTATTGTTATAAGGGGTATTTTATTGCATTATTGCTAACATTTCCATTACTATTATCTGCTAATCAAATCAACATTGCAAAGCACTATAATATATTTTTTGAATAAAAGTTAAGCACCATTTTATTATTTTTATCATTATTATTATCAATATATACAGGTTGGTCTGGCGGTGGAAGACATTCATGGTATAAGGATAAAGGCGACCCTTCATCAGCTAGCTATGCAGGTAGGAAATATTGATAGTGGTGGTAGTCTGTGATTTATCGAGTGCACTTTTTCCACACTGGAAAGTGGTTTCAGATCACTATTTCGAAGGTCGGTTATTCTGAATTTCCAATAGTCCAACGTTTCCGTTAATCTGAAGGGTTTTTTTTATTTTGAAAGTGAAACGAGGTCCAATGTTATTAAGCCAGTTAACCCCAAAACGAAAACAAAAAGTTTTTTTTTAATTTGGAGGGCTCATTAATCCGAGAAAGACAAATTGGTATGTTAAAGAGTGCAGAAATGATATAAGTTTTGTGTTCAGTATTTATTTTCGTACTAACGAAGCTTATTTGAATAGCCGAACTTCTTTTTTTTTCTTTTAAACGAACCATCGAAACAACAAACCTTACACCAATTTGTCAGATTAAAAATCTTCTGAATGAGCCTATAATACATTTTAAATTAACAATTGCTTTGAATAAGTCACATATTTTTATGGGATTAACGAACCCCCTTTTCCTTTGGACTATAAAAACATGGTGGTGGTTGACTTACCGTGCAGCGTTGTGGTGAAAGGTGTGGAGGTTGTGGGCTGGTGGTGCAACGTTGTGGTGAAAGGTATGGAGGTTGTGGACTGGTGGTGCAACGTTGTGGTGAAAGGTATGGAGGTTGTGGACTGGTGGTGCAGCGTTGTGGTGAAAGGTGTGGAGGTTGTGGACTGGTGGTGCAACGTTGTGGTGAAAGGTATGGAGGTTGTGGACTGGTGGTACAACGTTGTGGTGAAAGGTATGGAGGTTGTGGACTGGTGGTGCAACGTTGTGGTGAAAGGTATGGAGGTTGTGGACTGGTGGTGCAACGCTGTGGTGAAAGGTATGGAGGTTGTGGACTGGTGGTGCAACGTTGTGGTGAAAGGTGTGGAGGTTGTGGACTGGTGGTGCAGCGTTGTGGTGAAAGGTGTGGAGGTTGTGGACTGGTGGTGCAGCGTTGTGCTTAAAGGTGTGGAGGTTGTGGACTGGTGGTGCAACGTTGTGGTGAAAGGTGTGGAGGTTGTGGACTGGTGGTGCAACGTTGTGTTGAAAGGTGTGGAGGTTCTGGACTGGTGATGCAACGTTGTGGTGATAGGTGTGGATGTTGTGGTGAAAGGTGTGGAGTTTGTGGACTGGTGGTGCAACGTTGTGTTGAAAGGTGTGGAGGTTCTGGACTGGTGATGCAACGTTGTGGTGATAGGTGTGGATGTTGTGGTGAAAGGTGTGGAGTTTGTGGACTGGTGGTGCAACGTTGTGGTGAAAGGTGTGAAGGTTCTGGACTGGTGATGCAACGTTGTGGTGAAAGGTGTGGATGTTGTGGAATGGTACGTATAGTGCGCAACGTTTTGGTGAATGTGGTAGGGATTGTGGACTGGTGGTGCAAGGTTTTGACGGTGAATCACTGTAATGGTGACTTCATAAAAGTGGTGAAAAACTCAATTTGCTAATTAGCTTCTTTTAAAAATTTACTTCGTTTTCTGATTTTCTAATTCGTTAAAATAATAAATGGACAATGCGTACAATGGATCCAATAATCAAACAAAAAATAAGCTTGTTTACCGGTTCCATGATTTTGCTCTGGCGACAATATTGCTCCGCTATATAAATTCAACACTTTAATCGAATCACTAATTTCAACCCTGGATTTAATACCATGTCCTAAAAACCCTATTGCAACCCCAACCCTTCATCTTAGAAGAAATAATACCCGGAGCAAAATGTCGTGTCACCTATTTACCATGCAATATCAAAATAATAATAATAGTAATAATAATAATAATTAGCCTATATGAGAAGTTTGGAGACGATTATTTTTGAAATAATTCATGTTTTACCTTTCAAAAGGTGGACCTGGCAATGGAAGTACAGCGGACTCTACCGCTCTTTATGTGGCGTTCTGCCATAGTGAGTAAAAAAATGATCAGTACCAAACCAAGCCGATTTCAAGGTGTTATGGGTTACATCCGACAGTTGAACGGAGAAAGCGATTTCCTGGAAAAGGCCACGCCCATTGCCAAAAAGCCTGACAAGGTAAATCAAAATATTTGCACTAATGATTCTTTTTATCTTATTTTTCTTCCTCCATAGTGATCAAAGCAAAGAAACATGGGAATCCACATATTTATTATCTAATTTAATTGTAATAAAAGGCGAAACATTAATACACATTATTAAGAAAACAAAATATTATTTTAAAGTGAGAGCAAAGGGGTATCTTCGAATATGAAGAATTTATTTTAAGAAAAATCGATATGCCCTATCATTCAAGATCCCAAGCTATTTGTTTTGCTGCATATAACAAGTACTAGTTTTATAATTAACATTTTTATGGTTTTGATGTTGGAACACTTTTATTCTTGTCAACATCTAAGTTATTCATGGCCTCAAAAGCATCAAAGTATCATGTTGTATGATTCTCTTTTTTCCTCCATGTTTTATCGAGTTTTAAGTTAATTGCTCATTTCAGATTGTTTGCTTTACTACAATTCTCTTTTCGTTACTCAGGATGTGAGCATTGATTCCAACCTCGCGACCATGGACAACATGAACGACCTCCGACATCGCCTTCGCCTCCTCGAGAAATCCATCCTGGAACTCAAGCGAGGTGGATCCCGCCGCTACACTACCTCCCGACGCAACTCCTACAGGAGAGTGACGACACGGAGACGTACCGTCCGCCCTCAGCATGGAGCCACCAGTCCCACTGGCTCCTGCACGCCCCGGCATGACGGGGAGGGGTTGAAACCGGGAGCCGGTGGGGAGCAGGAGCTCTTGGATGTGGAGTTCGCGAAGATGGAGGAGCAACAGATAAAGTTGAAAGGCCAGCTGGATAAGATGGAGAGGATGCTGAAGACCCTGGTGACGCCGGAGCAGCTGGCGGCTGAGTACGACGATGACGACGATGATTAGGAGAAACTGACATAAATCAAACCCTTTTTAACGATGAATGACATTCTGACATCTTGCACCCCTGCTCTTAAGAAAAAAAATGGTCAGAAAAATCGAGGCCAAATATATTTATCAAAATGGTTGGGGACAGGGGCGTCAATCCATTTTTCAGATTGGGGGGGGGGGGCAAAATCATGAATCGTTCTAAAGGTGCTCGATCACACCAAACAAACTCACCCACACACACACTCAGGCCTAATTATTTATATATGAGAAAGAGACTCGGACACATATCTCACCAACAAATTAATGCGAGCGAGAAGTACGAGCTGAAATTTTATAGAATGGTACCTGTTTAGGACTGTTTGTATTAGCATTAACTCATGTGGAGGATACATATCTCACTACACGGATGATGCGAGTACCAAGAGCGAGCTGAAATGTCTTTATATTCTGACCTGAAAGATTCATTTTTGTACTAATGATTAGGATGGGTATCTAAAATAACAATAGATGCGAGCGCGAAGCGCGAGCTGAAAATTTTGATATTTCGATCTGCAAAAAATTGACAGGTTAATGGACGTTTTTAATAAAGAACAAGATATATATTCAACAAAATATTATTGCAAATCGGAGCGGGAGTTCTTTATAGGTTTAAACTGAGAACGGGACATTCTGTTCACCTAATTAATCATGAAAAGTATGGGTTTTGGTACATTAATGATGCGAGCGCGAAGCGCGAGCTGAAAATTTTTATATTCCAATCTGAAAAACGGACATTTTGAGCATGCACGATTTTAAATAAAGAACGAGTTGTGTATCTCAATCTCGCTAGCTGATTTCTGTGTAACACTGCAAACTTATTTTATTTTTGCACATGTATGCGGAATTATTGGGGGGCAAAATGATATGTTTGCCCCCCCCCCAATATTTTCATTGGTGGGGTGATCGCCCCCCTGCCCCCCCCCCCCAGGATCGACACCTCTGGTGGGGGAGTTTTGGAACTTGAATAGCACATTCCCAGTATTGTACCCCCCTCCCCGTTATTCATTTTTTTTTTATGAAAAAGGCGGGGATCCTTTCCGTCTGCCCTTTTAAGAAAAGAAAGAGCGTGTTTGTTTGTTTTTTGGGGGAGGTCTGTCAGTCTGTATGCATTGGGAATAATCATTTCTGATATATCTTAAAAGAAAGACTATTGCCCCCCCCCCCCTCTTTCATAAAAGAACCTTATTTCCGAAAACCTGCTGATTCAGTTAAGTTAAATTATTACTATAATTAGATTACTGTGTTATTTTTTCTTTTCGAATAAAATGTTAAATTTCATATCCAAAACCAGGCTATATTATTGACAAACAGTGCACAAAAATAATGATCACTTGAAACCTACTTCATAATATTTAAATAACACTCTTTTAATATAAGGGGCACATTAAAGTGTTTTGTTACAAAATCTCGTTTGCAATTGGCAAGTATGTATTGGTAGCATGTGGTTTTGCACTTTGACGGACACCTAAATACATGCAGTGTTACTCATTACGATAAAGATTAAATAGAAATTGTCAACCGCTGCATGTGTGAAAATCAGTGGCGTACGCAGGGGGTGGTTACAGGGGTTCAACCCCCCTTAAATTTGTTGATACCCACCCCCCCCTAAAATTTGTGGTGAAGACCTTTTTATCTATTTAATTGCTTT
Source organism: Lytechinus pictus (assembly GCF_037042905.1). NCBI lineage: Eukaryota > Metazoa > Echinodermata > Echinoidea > Temnopleuroida > Toxopneustidae > Lytechinus > Lytechinus pictus. The sequence goes on along the minus strand of NC_087248.1, from coordinate 14,956,191 downwards.
TTTTTGGGGGGGGGGGTTGTCAACATTTCTCTGCTTGAACACCTTTCCCCCCTTTGAAAAAAATCCTGCGTACGCTACTAGTGAAAATTATGTGTTTTTATGGTCAAACAATCTTAATGACCGATTCACCTGAAAACCTATGAACTGAATCTTCTTATTTAGTGATCGACATTGGAAGGAATTATGCAAAGACCTTTCTTTTCCTTTCGTACAGAAATCATTGCAATTGTATGAAGGAGAAATGTGTTTTTCTTTGTGATTTTTTGTGTGTGTGCTTAATATACGGATAGTGATATTTTGTTCTTGTGGTCAATTAAATTTCACGTGCAATTAATTTTATTTCAGTTCCTTTCCATGTTCCTTTTCCCTTTAATGGCTTATTGGAGAGAGAAGGCCGGGAGAGAAAGTGAAAGAAAATAATAAATTATGATGATGATGAAGATGATGATGATGATGATGGTGAAGAAGAGGAAGAAGATGAAAAAGAAGTAGAGGAAAAGAAGTTGGAGGAGAAGGGCAAAATGGAGAGGCGGAGGGGGAAGAGGAAGAATGATAAAAGAAAATAAGTACCTCTATTGCCATTAACAATCTTTGTAAAAATCCAAATTTGCACTCTTAAAAGGAATGCTAAAAACTGACTCGGAAATGTCTGTGTCCGACTGAATATTTTAAATAATCAAAATCAATTCTAAACAATAGGTTTATTTTATTTTTGACATTTAATGCGCATAATTCCAGAAATATGCCAGGATTAAGCCTCCCCCCTCCCCCACTCACGCCAATTGGAGAAAAAAAAAAGGCCCGAGGGAAAAATATGTTCTTAGGAGAAGCGTGCAGAAAATGGTTTTAAACAGTCCTATCTGTGGTTCTATATGGATTGTATAATGAACCGTTTAAGGTTCTTTACGCAAAATCCAGGGGTATACATGATTGTGTGAAGAAGCTTCTAATTTTGTTGTTTATATTACAACATCAATATCTTTTTTGTAGATTATAATGGTTTCTCGTAGAACTGTATATAAAAGGACTGTTAAGAACCCCTTTTTCAAGAACCTTAAAAGGCTCCAAAGAAAAATTCCAATCCCGATGCAACGAATTTTGCAAAAAATGTACGCCATCTGGGTTAAGACTAATCTGAGCAACTATGTCCGAAAATCAGTGAATCTTTTCATCTGCGTTGTTTATTCACCACCAGGTACAAATCTGAAGGAAGAGATCACTGATCATATCATTTACATGAGTGATTATATACGTAACTCTTTCTCAGATTCTACAATTATGATACTTGGAGACTTCAATGATCTAGACACTGAACCATTTGTGAGACATCTTAACGTCGAACAACTTGTCAATCAGCCAACTAGAGAGAACCGAATACTTGACATGATTTTCACTGACTGTGGAGAGTTCTACAAAGAGCCTTTGGTAGCGGCACCTATTGCCAGCTCTGATCATTCCACAGTGCATGCTGATGGTCCCGAAGACTTCTTGCCCCGGCTATATCTACAACAAGGTGTAGTCATCGGCCTTTGCGTGATTCCTCTATACGATCCTTTGGTCGCTGGATCACCTCATATGACTTTAGTTACCTGAATGACATTGAATCTCCAGATGAAATGGTGCAATCTCTACAGACGTTATTAGGGCAAGTTTATCGGCAACATTTTCCACTTGTTGTTCGTCGTTGTTCACCCAATGACAAGCCTTGGATAATTGAAGTCCCTCATCCGAAAGAGACAACGTGCATTTGAGAAAGATGATCGATCAACTTTCAGGAAACTGAGGAATAAGATTCAACGTGAGATCAAGAAGCGAAAGTCTCTCTATTACCAGAGGAAGATTGCAGCGATGAAAACATCCAATCCTGGTAAATGGCACAGACAGCTTCGCTCTCTCGCAGGCTTGAACAAGCAGTCTTCTTTCAGTTTTCCTCAGGAATTTGGCACAACCTCCTCTGAACAGGCGAAACACATCAACAACTTCTTTGCGAATATTTGCTGTGAATTGCCTCCCTTGGATCTTTCGTCTTGTCCGGCCTTTCTACCCTCTAAAGGACCACCACCTAAAATCCAGAGATATAAGATCTTTGAGATGCTCCAAAGGCTGAATTCTTCCAAAACTATTCATCCGGAGGATATCCCCATACAGCTGATAAAAGAATTTGCCTTCGAACTCTTTGGTCCTTTAGCAGTTATATTTAATGCCAGTCTAGACCAGGGTACATTTCCGTCTCGTTGGAAGTCTTCTGTACGTTGTAACACCAATACCAAAGTCGTATCCAGTCACCAGCTATTCCGACTTGAGACCTATTTCGATTACCCCAATACTGTCACGTGTTTTCGAAAGTTTCCTTTCGCAGTTCCTGATTAGAGACCTTACACCTCATCTGGATCCGCGTCAGTTTGGCAATGTGAGGGGAAGTTCAACTACTCACTACTTGGTAATTCTCTTAAACACAATCCTCCGTGGTTTAATAGACAAGCCTGGTCGTTGTGCTACGCTCGATCTGCACCATAGACTTTTCAAAAGCCTTCGACCGTGTCAACCATAATGCGGTGATACATAAACTTGTCAAGTATGGCGTTGATGGAGCAACTTTGTCAACCATTGTAAGCTTCTTGAGTGAGCGAACCCAGGCAGTCAGAATTGCTTCATCCATCCCCGGGGGGGGGGGGGGCACTCAGTATATAATGCATAGTGGGTATGTGCCGCGGAGGGGACCCCCATTTTTACACTCAAATTTCCGTTCCAAGGCATAGCATTTTTGTCTTTTTTAGAAAAAAAACAAAGAAAGCCGCTCCAAGGCGTAGCATTTCCTTCTTATCGAGAAAAAAAGAAGAAAGAAATCCGTTCCAAAGGTTCGCATATTTTTCGTTACGCCGTTCCGGTCGCATTGATCTGCTACAAGGAGCTGCAATTTTGGTGAAAAGCGGCCGTAGAGCGCTTTTCGACCATCGCCTAAGCGCGAGCGCACCCGGCGGAGGCCGCGCTAGCTGCGTCATGCACGATTGCCCGTTCCATAGGGATGCATACGCACTCACAGAGATACGGAGATCCGTTCCGAGGACCCCCGTTTTCACAAACATTTGTAGTTCCGAAGCCCGTTCCGAGGACCCTCCTTTTTACAATAAGCCTGCTCCAAGGCCCCCGTTTTTTGCCTCGCCCGCGGCACACCCCTACCACTTTTTTGGTCGAGTGCCCCCCCCCCCCCCCGGGCATCCATCTCCGAAGAATTGCCTTTGACCTGCGGATCTCCTCAAGGGACCAAGCTGGGCCCTTTGATTTTCCTTACATTGGTAAATGACGCTGCCATAGATACCGATCAACGGTGGAAATATGTGGACGATTTGACCATTTTTGTCTCACCTGCATAGCAGAGTGAGACTATAGGCGCCGCTTAAACGGCGACGGCGGCGGCGGCGGCGGCGTCAACACCAAATCTTAACCGGAGGTTAAGTTTTTGAAATGACAGCATAACTTAGAAAGTATATGGACCTAGTTCATGAAACTTGGCCATAAGGTTAATCAAGTATTACTGAACATCCTGCCTGAGTTTCATGTCACATGACTAAGGTCAAAGGTCATTTAGGGTCAATGAACTTAGACCATGTTGGGGGAATCAACATCAAAATCTTAAGGTTAAGTTTTTGAAATGTCATCATAACTTAGAAAATATATGGACCTAGTTCATGAAACTTATACATAAGGTTAATCAAGTATCACTGAACATCCTGCATGAGTTTCACATCACATGACCAAGGTCAAAGGTCATTTAGGGTCAATGAACTTTGGCCGAATTGGGGGTATCTGTTGAATTACCATCATAACTTTGAAAGTTTATGGATCTGATTCATGAAACTTGGACATAATAGTAATCAAGTATTACTGAACATCCTGTGCAAGTTTCAGGTCACATGATCAAGGTCAAAGGTCATTTAGGGTCAATGAACTTTGGCCATATTGGGGTATTTGTTGAATTACAGCCATAAATTTGAAAGTGTGTTGGTCTAGTTCATAAAACTTGGACATAATAGTAATCAAGTATCACTGAACATCCTGTGCGAGTTTCAGGTCACATGATCAAGGTCAAAGGTCATGTAAGGTCAAAGAACTTTGGCCACGTTGGGGGTATTTGTTGAATTGCCATCATATCTCTATAAGTGTATTGGTCTAGTTCATAAAACGTGGAAATAAGAGTAACCAAGTATCACTGAACATCTTGTGCGAGTTATAGTAGTTTTCAAAATCAGCATTGCTGCTATATTGAATCGCGTGATGCAGGTGAGACGGCCAGATCGAGGCATTCCACTTGTTGAGATTCGCCCCACTTCTGGCACTTCGACGTTACAAGATCATCTTGAGAGGTTAACATCTTGGAGTACGGAGAATGACATGAAATTTAATGTGCAGAAAAGTAAAACCATGTCTATTGACTTCTCAAAAAAAAGATCCAATCCTCCAAATCTACTTCTGAATAATCAGCAGCTGGAGTATACGAACTGCCAGAAGCTGCTTGTATTCTTCTTCAATCAAATCTCAAATGGGATAGCCATATATCGGACATGATCTCGAGAGCTGGAAGGAGAATATTCATGATATGTCGTCTGCGGAAAGCGTCAGTCTCGATGCACGACCTAGTGAATATATATTCCACTTACATCCGTCCAATATTAGAATATGCATCCCCCATTGTGGACCACAAGCATAACATTAACAACGAATCAAGCTAATGACATCGAAAAGATCTACGAACACTCCGGTGAGTACGTATAAATTGATATAACCACATGAATTCATTGGACTATTTACACATTTCACACTGTATTTTTGTGATCTTAGGTTATTTCTTTAACTAATTAGAGAGTTTGTTATCATTCTTCTGTGAAGGAAAAGCAGAAATTGGTCTTTGAAATTGAAGTTAGATTGTCATCGTCGCCCAGGCAGGCCGCGCCCCAGTGCAGCCTGTATGTTGCATGCAGTGTTGTGGTTATGCCGCTGTGTTAACCACATGTATTTTGTACGGGCTCCTAGCCTACCTAGCCGGCTGGCCTAGCCCGGACTCTGGAGGCGTCTGGGGAGTAAAAGTCATAGGCCCGTATTCTGAAGTCGGGTTTAACTTAAACCTCAGTCTAAGTTAAACTAGAGTCTAACTAATCCACACTTAGACCGCGGGTCCGTACTAACTCCAGTTTTGCGCGATTTGTGTTTCTGAAACTCCGAAACTTTTAGTTAAACCCCGGGTTTAAGTGTAGTCCAACTTAAACCCGCAGTCTAAAGTGAGATTTAGACTGGAGTTAGACCGGACTTAAGCCGAGGTTTAAGTTAAACCCGACTTCAGAATACGGGCCATACTCTACGTATGGTCACTCCCCAAACGCCTGGGAGCCCAAGCTATATTCACGCACGCACGGGTACAAAACCTGAAACTTTCGCCCCCGGGGGGGGGGGGGGGGGCACTCAGTATATAATGCATATTGGGTATGTGCCGCGGAGGGGACCCCCATTTTTACACTTAAATTTCCGTTCCGAGGCATAGCATTTTTGTCTTATTGAGAAAAAGAACAAAGAAAGCCACTCCAAAGCATAGCATTTTCTTCTTCTCGAGAAAAAAGAAGAAAACAAATCCGCTCCAGGCCCAGGGCTTCGCATATTTTCCGTTACGCCGTTCCGGTCGCAATTTTGGTGAAAAGCGACCGCAGCTCGCTGTCTAACCATCGCCTCTGCGCTAGCGCGCCCGGCAGTCGTGCCGTAGCCCAGCTGCATGCACGTTCCAAAGGGATGCATACGCACTCGCACGCAGGCGACCCGTTCCCAGGACCCCCGTTTTCACAAACATTTGTAGTTCTGAAGCCCGTTCCGAGGACCCTCCTTTTTACAATAAGCCCGCTCCAGGGCCCCCGTTTTTTGTCTCGCCCGCAGCCCAGGGGGGGGGGGCACTCGACCAAAAAAGTGGTGGCCGCCACCACTTTTTTGGTCGAGTGCCCCCCCCCCCCCGGGCTTTCGCCCCCGAGATTTCTACTTTCCCTCTAAAAGATCTAGCCCTAAAACATGTACATGGAGTTCAACTTCATTTCCAACATTTCTGCGATATTGATTACATTTTTAAAGAAGAATTCATTTTAAAAAAAACGAGAAAAATGTTATGAAAAGATGGAAGAGCTTACGGCCGTGTTTACGTCGCCATCTTGCTTTCTTTGTCTTCCGCTTGGCGACAGCACGCAATCTTTTTATCTGCATCTTTACCAATAAAGAAGGCAAACACAACACTGCAAACTGATGCCCCATGCATACATGTGATGAAGAATGTGTTACTGGAACAACTGAAGACTCTGTAAGGTTCATTACACCTGTTGCAATGAATGCATACAAAGACAAACCCAGTTCACCAAAAAGATGGTCAGGATTTGTTTATTGGAGAAGCAGCAAGGGAGTACTTGCAAGGAAATTGGAACATTGACACAGCAGCTTTCTTCAAGTCTGTACGATGCTATTACATTTCAGCTGCACAATATATGGTGAAGAAATTCCCATATAAGGATCCTGTCATATGCAATGCAGAGGTTGCAGATATAAGGAAACGAGAGACTGTGAACTTTGAGAGTGCTAGATACTTTGCTGAAAGATTCAGCTGCCTTGGTGTGAACACTAGTGTTCAAATGGACCAACTGGAGGAAGAATTTCTAGCTTTCCAAGTGGATGACTTGCCAAAAGAAGTGATTGACTGCCCTCGTGCTGATGAACAGTGGCATCTGATAAGACAGCTCAAAGATCTGAACATGAAGATGAAGTACCCTTTACTATCTAGACTTATGAAGGCAATATTAATAGTGTTTCATAGCAATGCTGATTGCGAGAGAGTGTTTAGCTTTGTAACCAAGGCAAAGACAAAATTCCGAGCTAGTATGAGCACTGAAACACTTGGAGACATTGTAATCCAGAAGTACTTCATGGCTGCTCGAGGTACTGTCTGCTATGAGCAAACTCACTCATCATCTCTGTTACAGCAGTGCAAGAGTGCAACCTATAGGGATCTTCAAAAAGTTGCTGGTGCAAGTACTTCTAGTTCAAACTAAGATTGGTATGAAGGCAAGTGTTAAGATTTACAAAGTGTCTTTCCAATTAATTCTCATTGATTTTTTCTAATACATGCTCTACTCTTTTCACCTTTTTTCAATTTGGTTTTGTTTACTAGTTCAAGGTAAGGATATACATGAGAAACCTGCTTGTATAAAAAACGCATATATTTTATGCAAATGTATGCACCAGATTGAACCATTTGGGGGCCAAAATTGAAAAAAAAAATGCCCTTACCGCTCTGACGCTATGCTCCCTCGGACAGTTGCAATTATTTTAGGATTTTTTGTTGTTGAAATGTTGGGAGGTCTGTACAGATGGAAACGTCTTCCATTTGGTTTGAAAGTCAGCAGTGAAATCTTCCACCAAGCACTTGATGGCCTTTCTGGAGTCCGCTGTGTGGCCGATGACATCATCATCTGGGGCAACAGTGACGCTGAGCATGATGCCCGACTACATTGTCTACTGAAGAGATGTCAAGCTGTTGGCATTGTGTTGAACAAGGAGAAATGCCAGTTCCGACTGAAGGAAATCTCATTCCTTGGCCACATAGTGTCCAACTCTGGACTCAAACCTGATCCATCAAAGATCAAAGCTATCCTGAACATGAGCGATCCTTCCTGCAAAGATGACATCCATCGTTTGCGTGGCATGGTAAACTACCTATCCAGATACCTACCTAAGTTATCAGATGTGATGAAACCTCTCAATTACTTGACGCATAATAACTCAGCGTGGACTTGGGACTCCAACCATGACAAAGCTTTCAAGCTGTTGAAAGAGATGCTAGTGCAAGCACCTGTGTTGGCCTTCTACGATCATAGCAAACTGCTAGAATTTCAGACTGATGCCCGCTCCACAGGCGTGGGTGCGTTTATGCTACAAGATGGTTGACCGATAGCTAGCAGAATGCTGAGTGATGCTGAATCCAGATACTCTGTCATTGAGAAAGAAATGCTTGGTATAGTATTTGCACTGGAGAAATGGAATCAATACACCCATGGCCGTGAAATAACTGTGTTCACTAACCACAAACCTCTTGAAAGCATCTGCAAGAAACACCTGGATAGAGCTCCAAAACGTCTGCAAGGGTTACTGCTACGAGCTCTTGCATATGACCATGGGCGGAAATCTGTCCCGAAAGGTAGGGGGGACAACAGGGGCTGATCCAGTCTTCGTCAATAGGGGGGGGGCGAAAACATTTTCAGTCATATGTTAATCCCCGATCGGCAGCTCGAAGGTAATTTTTGTCTGTTTCATTGAAGGAGTAGTCCTCATGGTCACTTTTTAGCTTTATCCTTATAAATCAACATAAATATATGATATCGTTGTCCTTATTTATATAATGCGAGCGCGAAGCGCGAGCAAATTTTTTTGGGAAAATTTATGTATTTTTTTTCTAAAATTTGAACATTCTGGGCAATGTTTGTTATCCTGAAAAAGATGTATATACAACTAAATATTTACTACGATCGCGAAGTGCGAACAGAGGATAACTGATGGAAAAGGTACCTGTTAAAGACTGCTTGCAATTAGCCATGAAGACGTTACATATTTCAACAATCAAATAATGCGAGCGCGAAGCGCGAGCTGAAATTTTTTGAAATTTTTACCTAAAGACTGGACATTCTAACCACTTTTTGTAACTTAAACATATAATAGGTATCTAACTAAACAATTGATGCGAACGCGAAGCACGAGCGGAAGGTTTTGAGATTTAGACCTAAGAACGAGACACTCTGTTCATGTTTTGTAAATCATGAAAAGGATGAGTAATTGGGGTCTTTCTTACACCCGGTCCTTACATTAATAAAGCGAGTGCAAAATGCAGCCAGAAAATGTTCATATACGTTTAATTTGAATTGATCGAAAGGGTACTTGTTAAGGACTGCTTGCACTTAGCCATGAAGACGTTACATATTTCAACAATCAATGCTAGCGCGAATCGCGAGCTAAAAATTTTTGACATTTTTTCAAAAACAATCGAAAATTTTAATCAAATTTAGTAATCGTGAACAGGGTAGCTATATAACTAAACAATTGATGTAAGCGAAGCTTGAGCAAAAAAATTCGAGATTTAGACCTAAAAACGGGACACTCTACTTATGTTTTGTAAATCATGAAAAGGATGAGTAATAGGGGATCTTTCTACATTAATAGTGCGAGCACAAAGCGCAAGCAGAAAATTTTTGATATTGTGATCTGAAACTGGATAATGATTTAAATAGAGAACAAATTGAATATCTGAATAAACATGAGCGTGTTACAGATTTAGACCTAGAATCTCGGCATTTTACACATCTATCAGCGAGCGCGAAGCACGAGCTTAAACTATTTGATATTCCGATCTGAAAAAAAGAGTCAATTTCAGCTATATATTTCAAGCACTTTGTAGGAAAATTGTGAGGTGGATATGGATCACACTTAATAAAGAGCTGATATTTTTCATTATTATTTGAGTTTTGACATAGGACCGGGACATCCTTAGGACAAGTCATATGAAAATGATGACTATCTTCCTCTTCCTCTTATAAAGCGCAAGATGAAACAAAAGGGACAATTTAATCATTAAATTGATATCTTATTTATTAGTGCATAATGCGGGCGAGAATCTGATGATATTATGGCCTGGAAACTGGACATTTCAAGCACTTTTGTAATTAGGAATAGAATGCATCAGTTAAAACATTTTAACCATCAATGCGAGCGCAAATCGCGAGCCAAAATCTTTGATAAACTGTCATGAAAATCAATATTGAGACATCCATAAATCGCCTATCAAAATACGAGTAGCACTATCTGCTACGTTTTGACAATCAGACTTGAAAAGGGATATTTTCAAACTGAATGGAATACACAAAAATAATAGGTACTGAATAAATCGAATTTTGCGAGCGCTCAGTGCGAGTAGAAAATGTCAATATTCAGACCATAATACTGTAACTTTTACAGATCACTTTTTTTTTAAATCCGTTTGTAAATCACACAAAATAATGAAAGTTTGATTTCCGAGGTGAAATATGTACAATGTATATTGACTTCCAAACATGATATTTAAGCTCCATATTGAAAAATCACCTAACAGGCAATGCGAGCGCGAAGCGCGAGCGAAAATTTTATATAGTGACATGAAAGATTCTTTTTATTTTCCAAGTTTTCCCCTCATCTTATTTTATTTACTCTGGAAAATTTGACAAGCAAAAAAAAAACAAAGGTTTTCGCCCAAAATGTAAGGTCATTTAGTCCAAAATACACGTATTATTTCGAATGTGAATGATGCATATCATGCATTTTTCTCCATCATAAAAGACCAAAAATAGTAGGGGGGACATTTGATATTGTGTCCCCCCTACTATTTTTGGTAGGGGGGACACGTCCCCCCTGTCCCCCCTGGGATTTCCGCCCATGCATATGACATACAAGTGAGATATCTCAAGGGCAAGGACAATGTCCTGGCTGATGCTCATAGCTGTGCTTCTCTTCCCTATGAGATTGGACAACATGATCTAGAAGTGGTGAATGCTGTTAACCACTTGGCACTCCCTGATGACAAGATAGCAGAGATAAAAAGACAGACTGCCAATGACCCTACTCTCTGCCAACTCAAAGACACCATTCTTGAAGCGTGGCCAGACCACAAGTCACAACTTCCTCAGTCACTCACCCCGTACTTTGGTTTCAGAGATGAACTTTCTGTCAGTGATGATCTAATCTTCAAGGATGAACGGCTTGTAGTCCCAAAACAAGTCAGGCACAAAATGAAAGAGGAGTTACATCGTGGTCACAATGGTGTCGAGTCAACTTTGAGGAGAGCTCGTGATCATCTCTACTGGCCGGGCATGAGTAAAGAAATCAAGGAATTTATTCAAACATGTGACACATGCCAAGAAAACTCTAGCTCACAGCCTGCCCAGCCTCTAATGTCACACCAGATTATAGACAGACCATGGGCCAAGATAGGACTGGATCTTTTCCATCATAGTAATGACACATATTTGATCATGGTCTGTTATTACTCAAACTTCTTTGAGATGGAAAAACTACAGAGGACAACTGCCCCTGCAGTCATCAAGAAACTGAAACACCAGTTTGGGAGATATGGAGTACCTGAAATCATCGTATCTGACAATGGTCCTCCTTTCTCCTCTAACGAATTTGCTGAATTTGCCAAAAAGCTTGGAGTTAAGCATAATACCATCTCTCCATACAACAGCAAAGCTAATGGCAAAGCAGAGTCTGCTGTCAAGACTGCAAAAAGACTACTTACAAGATGCAAGGATACTGGAGATGATGTTGATCTAGCCTTACTCAACATTCGCAACACCCCTACACAAGGTATCCAGAGTAGTCCAGTCCAGAGATTCATTGGTCGTCGGACTCGTACTCTCCTCTCCACTTCGACTCGGTTGCTTGCACCTGATCGCAACCCACAGGCTGATCTTAAGAGACTGAAAGAAAGCCAGAAACGTCAAGCAAAGTATTTCAACAGAGATACAAGAAAGTTGAAAGATCTCACACCAGGAGCAATAGTAAGAGTCAAGCCATTCAACAATGACAAGAAGTGGAAGAAATCAGTTATCCGTAAGAAACTGGATGACCGTTCCTATGAAGTTCGCTGTGAGGGCCAGGTTCTCAGAAGGAACAGAGAACACCTCAGAGCCACATCTGAACCACAAGATGTAAAGTACACTGGTCCTGCTCTTTACAACTGGAGACGTTCTGATGGTAATCCTCAACCTGATGTACAAACTACTGAGCGCCATACTTCCCATACCAGGACCCAGATATCCCAGACCGCGGATATTAACAGTCCGGAGAAGTCGCGTGATGCAAACTTGAATACATCAGAAACAGAACCAACCAACCCGGCTTCCCTGAGACGATCTAGACGTCACCGACGCGAACCGCTTAAGATGAGGGATTTTGGTACGTTTTAAACATTTAAACCGAAGAAGGAAAGAAAGTGAATGCTGAAATTTTATAAACAAACTGAATACTAACATTTCTTAAACAACTTCTTGCTTATTTTTAACTCAAGCAAATTTTGAAGTCAGAACAGAACCAACAACCAACTCATCTATCAAATCGTCTTTCAGGACTTATTTTTATTTTTGTGAAATCAATATGGACAATTTAACCTGGACTTTTAAAACATTTTGTTTGCAACTGGAAGAACTGTTTTGAACTCAATTATTATTTTTTTTGCAAGTATTATATTTGTGCAACTTGAAAAAATGTGAAAGTCTCATAAACTGGTATTTTGGACATATATTTTGGAAACATTTTAAATACATTCAATTGTTTGGTTTAAAATTGATATTTTTAAATTATATGCATTCTTTCTAGCACAAAGCTCAAAGAAGGGAGGATGTTACAATATCTGCATGTTTATGAGATTTGAGGAGCATGTAATGATCCTGCCAAAAGAGGGCGCTACAAACCTTTAGTACTTATTAAATGCTACTCTCTCGACTATACAGAAGCTGTGTTATTCTGTTTGATTCTGACTCATTATTTAACTTGAAACAATTATAACTATTGAATTCCTATTTTTAGTGTAATCCAAAGACAAACAAGAAGGCTCCAAAAATATAAAGTGTCCGGACACCCGACCCCCCATCCTACATTTAAATTGGCCCGATCATCATTGGCCAGCATTTTGTTTTAATGTAAATATTAAGGAATCTTTTCCTCTGTTAAATTTTTGGAGATAAAAGTAAGATCAATTTATTTAAAAAAATGAGAAGTTAGGAACTCGACTTGTGACAGTGAACAGTGCACCACCGATTGTGTTTGTGTTCTGTGTTTTGTAATTGAATTTTCAATCATGATTCATGTTGCTGCTTATATTTGAGAATCGACATTTAACACACCCTTAGATCCGTCTTGTTTCTTGAGCCAGTGTGTGTTTTTGTCTCACCTGCATAGCAGAGTGAGACTAGAGGCACCGCTTTTCCGACGGCGGCGGCGGCGTCAACACCAAATCTTAACCTGAGGTTAAGTTTTTTAAATGACAGCATAACTTAGAAAGTATATGGACCTAGTTCATGAAACTTGGCCATAAGGTTAATCAAGTATTACTGAACATCCTGCCTGAGTTTCATGTCACATGACCAAGGTCAAAGGTCATTTAGGGTCAATGAACTTAGACCATGTTGGGGGAATCAACATCAAAATCTTAACCTAAGGGTAAGTTTTTGAAATGTCATCATAACTTAGAAAATATATGGACCTAGTTCATGAAACTTATACATAAGGTTAATCAAGTATCACTGAACATCCTGCATGAGTTTCATGTCACATGACCAAGGTCAAAGGTCATTTAGGGTCAATGAACTTTGGCAGAATTGGGGGTATCTGTTGAATTACCATCATAACTTTGAAAGTTTATGGATCTGATTCATGAAACTTGGACATAATAGTAATCAAGTATTACTGAACATCCTGTGCAAGTTTCAGGTCACATGATCAAGGTCAAAGGTCATTTAGGGTCAATGAACTTTGGCCAAATTGGGGTATTTGTTGAATTACAGCCATAACTTTGAAAGTGTGTTGGTCTAGTTCATAAAACTTGGACATAAGAGTAATCAAGTATCACTGAACATCCTGTGCACATTTTAGGTCACATGACCAAGGTCAAAGGTCAATGAACTTTGGCCATAACGGGGGTATATGTTGAATTACCATCATAACTTTGAAAGTTGTTGGATCTGATTCATGAAACTTGGACATAAGAGTAATCAAGTATCACTGAACATCCTGTGCTAGTTTCAGGTCATATGATCAAGGTCAAAGGTCATGTAAGGTCAAAGAACTTTGGCCACGTTGGGGGTATTTGTTGAATTGCCATCATATCTCTATAAGTGTATTGGTCTAGTTCATAAAACGTGGAAATAAGAGTAACCAAGTATCACTGAACATCTTGTGCGAGTTATAGTAGTTTTCAAAATCAGCACTGCTGCTATATTGAATCGCGTGATGCAGGTGAGTCGGCCAGAGGCATTCCACTTGTTTTTTCTTCTGGCACATCCAAACATTCAAAGTCTACTTATTCTCATAACCTGTTTTACTATCAATAGGCCCCATTGTTTCATTATCTTATGAACATTACTCCTTGTTATTGCAGGTCATGGAAGACTTTGTGAAATCAGTTGCCAATTCCGTCTACACAAAGAGCTCAGAGGATGTCCAATTTGTTGGGGACAGAATCAACGAAGGAACAAAACGTGCGGTGAGTTGGATTTTGGTTCAGTGAAAGATAGTCTTTCCACTTTGAAGGAAATAACAGGAAATGCAGATCATTTTCAGGTAATTTTTGAAAAATGAAAAATGTCAGGAATTAGTGGAAATCAGAAAATTACAATTAAAGTACAATTAAACATAGCAACTTTCTATATTCATGTTATAAGAATTTTTTGCCTCATACGTAGCTCGCATGCCGCTAGCATTTTGTAATTTTGTTGCTTTATTTTTAAAAAGTGCATTCAACAAAAAAGGTTATATTCTTTGATTTTGGTTTCTTAGACAAAGTTTAGGCTTGCTTTGTTAATGTGCGATTTTCGCTAAAAATTTGTTTGAAAATTTGAAAATTCCAGGAAATGTCTGAATTTCAGGAAGGTTTCTAGTCAGTTTCTGTAAAAAAAAATTGTTGATCTGAGGGGAAATACTGACTGGTGAAACTGAAAGATGTCATTCCAATTGCAATGCATCTGGGGTCCTGTTTCGTAAGGACTTGTTATAATAACAAATGCACAATTTCTACCACAAGTTTACCATCAGCCAATCAGATTGAAGGGTTTCTTTAGCTTTCAACTGTTATTGTAAATTTGTTATTATTCAATTCAATTTTTCAATTCAGTTTATTTTTTTCAGTATAAAAACAATACAAGTAGTACAAACATGAAATAAATCAGACATAGACATAAATAAAGTATTATATTGAAAGAAAGGGTAGCAGCCAAAAAGAAATTAACCTTATGTATGGCCGACCCAAATAAAATAACATATTTGAACAATTAAAGTAGAAAAAGAGAAAGAATTACCCAACTTACCCAAACAATCAAAATATCAATTAAGTAGAAAATGAATAAGTAGTGATGATTTGGTATTTACAATTCGTCCTAAAAACTTTAAGAGAGCAACTGTCCTCAAGTTCCTTTGATAAAGTATTCCAAATTAATGGTCCCCTATAAAAAAATGAATTTTGAAATAATTAGTGTTCTTACTTTAGAAATATGAAAATCATTATTGCCCCTGGTTGTATAATTATGTACATTAAGATTTAAAAGAAAATAATTACATATTGACTGAGGTGAAAGATACTTATAAAAGTTATACATAAAAATTGCAGTTTCATAATTATAAATGTTGTAAAATTGTAAAATCCTCTGAGACTTAAAAATTGGTTCTGTATTAGCATAAAAAGATGAATGGTTAACAAGTCTTATTGCACATTTTTTAAGTTTCAAAATTCTATCCAGGTGTAAATAAGAAGCACTGCCCCAGGCAAGAATACTGTAACTTAAAAAAGGTGCAACAAGTGCGTAATAAATATTTCATTAAACAGTAATTGGAAAATTGCGTAATCTGTACAAAATGCTTATGATTTTATAAATTCTATTACAAATCAATATGAGGAACCCATAGCAATTTACTGTCAATTATAATACCAAGAAATTAGACTTGCAATGCCTTTGCAACACTAGCATTTGCTAATTGCTCCTGCAGATTGTTAATATATATTTATTTATTTGTAAAAACATATACTGTGTTTGAAATATTTACAGATAATTTATTAATGGTCAACCAAGAAGTCACCTTCTTTAATTCACTATTAAATTGCACTTACAGAACATCAATATTATCATGTGACATAAAAATATTTGTATCATCGGCAAATAAAATATATTTCAATTTCACATTGCACAGATCATTTACATGTATATACAAAGTAAATAAAAGTGGCCAGAGGATAGAACCTTGGGGCACTTCACACCTTACGTCCTTGTAATTAGATTTTTGACTATTAAAAGTTACAAATAGTTGTCTATGACTTAAATCATTGTTTAAAAGAAAAAAGATCCCAAATTTTTCCCATAAGCTATTCCTTTTTTTCATGAGTATTCTATGGTCAAGTGTGTTAAACGCTTTCTGTAAATCTAAAAACAAGCCAATTGATACACCTTTCATTTCGATAACACTATTAATACTTTGAATAAAGTGAAGTAATGCTGAAGATGTGGAATACCCCACTCGAAAGTTAGTGAACCCCACTGGAAATTAAACAATTTGAAGTGTTCACGTTCTGTCATGTTTCAGATATTTAATTGTGACGTCAGGTGATAAAATATCACATTCAATACAGCTTGTTTCTCTGGGCTTGCCGAACATTGTAGTGTTGTTGTCTACATTCAACATTCAGGAGTGCATTTTGTGGTTTCGTTCACTAACTTTTGTGCACACTGTACATTTGGGGCCAAAAGTCCACATACACTTGGTGTAAACTTATTTGATGTAAATAGATTTATACGCCTTTTGGTGGACTCTGAAAAGCATAGTGACAAGTTTTAGATTTAAAAAAAAAATTCAAAAATAGAACTATGCATAGAAAATCTGAGATATTTAGGAGCATGGCTTAACGAGTAAATGTGCATATTGTTTAAAGATTTGGTCACCCTAATTGCTATGATTTGACTTTTAGGACAGTATGTAAATATCTCAGTGCTACATACTTGGACACCATGCCCACGTCAGCAGGTTTTGCTCAAAAAGTTCATAAAAAATGATTCTGAGTCTCAAAATTTCCATTAAATATATGGTCTTCATAAGACTACTGTAGTATAATTAGTATCAAATTATGCTGAAATGTCACATTTTTGGCCCCAATTTCATGAAAATATTTATATATGTTTATCACTTTTTTATGTGACTTCCTTTTTATGCTCTTTTTTTTTTTTACAGACTCTTGTATACAGAAGCCATCTCAATATCATACAGACATAAAGATCAATTTGAATACACACCATGAGTAAGTAGATAGGCCTTCTACCATGTACAAGGGAATGTCCACCCCAACAAAAAAAGTTTATTTGAAATGAGAGAGGAGAATCACGCATGCTCAATGCTGAAAATTTCATTAAAATCTGATAAAAAAATAAGAAAGCTATGACATTTTAAAGTTTTGCTAATCTATGTATGTAAATGAAATAATTGATGACGTCAGCCACTCGCTATTTCTTTTGTATTTTATTTTAAAAAATATTAAATATCTTAGAACCACTGGTTGAACCCGTGGCATATGCAGATTTCCTGTATATGGGCAATTCCATATATTTGTAAGTCCAACCCAGACCTGCCAACCAGTACGTTTTGGCGTAAATAGTCCGTTTTTGCAACCAAACTAGGGCAGTACGTTTGTTCTTGAAAAAATATGTTTTTGTAAAAATTAAAAAAAATCTGGTTTTTAGATCAATGTAATTTCAGGTAACTCATTTTTTTTTCAATCATTTTGTTAAAACCAGGGTGAGATATGCACATGTTTAAATGTTGTTTTTTTTCATCTGCAAGAGCATTGTGCATTTTATTATGAAATACACTTTTATGACAGTCTGTAATGTTCTCAAAGGACCAAGATTTGTTCAGTTTATGAAGTGAAGTAAGACTTGAGAAAAATGGCGGTTGGACGTATAAAAATGTTGATCATTTTAAGGAATCGCCCATATATTACGCTTCATTTACTGAGTAAAAATAAAAAATCCAACGCTGATAACATGTTTTCATCACAATGCGCCAGAGTGATGCCTATTGCCATGGTTGAGCATGCTATTTTATTCGTGAATCTGCTGTTTTAAGCAGTGGACTCGGCCATCGCAACAAGTTCATATCTGGAAATGGTGTAGGCATAAATGTTTACTAAGTGTAGTCGAGAATCCATGTAGTTTATCTCAGACTTTGGACGGGTAGAAACAATCTAGTCAATTTATTTCCTTCATTTGTCTCCTTGTATTCTGGTATCAAACAAACTCCTTGAAACATTCAACAGGTTTGTGCAATTATTTATCTCAGAGTTTAGAAGGGCAGAGGCATCAATCAATTTTTCTTTCATTTATGCTTTTGCTTTATACAGTGGGGCGTTGACTTGCAGTCTGAACACGAGGCCTTCTTGGTTTGTCACAGTGGGAACATCCCTGTCTTTGTAGTGGACTACCCCAAGGATATCAAACCTTTCTATGCTAGGCTGAATTGCAACGACAAAAATGGTGAGTAGCTGGTTTAACATATTTCAATAACACTTAGCTGAAATCAGATCATTTAACCCTTAAAAAATGGGTCAATTTGACCCCCCCCCCCCCCTCTTAACAAATTTCATCAGTATGCCGGCGAGCGAAATTTTTTCAAAGTGCCGCTCTCTGACTTTTTACTTTCAAGTCTTGCACGTCTTTTGAAACCAAATTTGCAATGCCCGGGTACGCGGTTCCGAAATTACACAATATTTTGTAAGCGTATGTCGGTCCCATAATTGCACAAAAACTTGACTACGTGGACAAAGTCATGGCAAGTTGTGTTTTTCAACCGAAAATCATAAAAATATGAGTTTAGTTGGTTTAGATAGATTTATTTATGTTATTTATGATCGCAAAAGTGTCCCCGACAAAGTTCAATAAAAAAATATATAAATAACATAAGAATAAAAAAACAATAAGATACATAGGAAATTAATTGATTTTCTGCAATTTTTTTGTAGACTTTTGTTAGAAATGTAAAAATCTATATATTCACCAATAATTAGCATTCTACTAGTTGATAAATTGAGTTAAAGGCAAAAAATTTCATACTCTTATAATTTGCATATTTAGTTAATAAAAAAAGCAATTAATCTTTTGAAAATTTTACCATACAGTCTTGTAGTTTACATCCAGGTCTACACGCGTGCAAATGTTTGCGGCGATCGCGCAATCAACGGTCGAGATCTGGGGGGGGGGGACTCAATATGACAAGTGTAAGTTTGTCTGAAATAGCCTAGTTAAGATAGGGTTAAATTCATTTTAAAAATGGCAAGTTTAAATTTCTATCTAATCCGCCCCAACAAAAAGTTAGGCTGAATATTCATGAAAATCTGATGTAATAAATTAAGAATAAAAATAGTTGTATGCTCATCCTGGTCATTATGCAAACGAGGGAACTAATGACAATGCTCATTTCATCAGTTTCTTATATGAAATATGAAATATCTCAATTTTCTCAGCATTATAATGTGAAACAATACTAGTGACTTTTCCTTAAATGTGTGGAATTGTCATTGTTATCTATTGTGATTTGATGAAAAGTCTATCTTTTGTCAAATCCGCAAAAAATGAATAATGTTTAATTTAAAGAATGAAATATTAAAGAAAAGTAAATGTGCATTATCATTTACTCTCCAATTTGCATTTCACTGTTTTGTACAAAATAAGTGAAATAGAAAAATATAACTTTCTTATTTTGCGCCTAAGTTTGATGAAATTTTCAGTGTTATGCTCATTTAACTTTTCTCTTCTGGACTTGACCTCTAATGGAATATGTGTCCCAGTTAAAGACTGAGTAGAAGAGCCTTGTCTTACAAAGATATGTGATTGATCCGATTAATCACAACTAGTAAAGTGCATTTAATAATTCTTTATACAGGAGTCCGTTGCAGAAAGAGTTGCGTTTAAACGCAAGTCAAAAATCAATTGCAAGTCCCAAATGCACGCTGTTGATTAGTTGAAAATCAAGTTGCGCATGATGACGCACAATTTATTGCAACTCTTTCTGTTGATGAGCAGTTATTTGCCAAGACGTTGCTGCTTGTAGAAGTATATGTCATATTTAAAAAATATTTGGAAATTACACCTGCGTTATAGATGTTGGGGTCGCTGGCTTGCCATAGTTGTGAAGGGACCCAGGTGTACAATGAAAACAAATCACTTTATGACAAGTACAATGCCTGGGGGCGTTTCATGAAAGGACTTGTCGGACATTTTATCCGACAGTTAGCATAGGAACTGTGCCTCTCAGCCAATCAAAATCATGGAAAGATGTCAGATCTGACAACTTGTCGGATGAAAATATTGATGAAACGCTCCCCTGGATTGCCTGGTAATCTTAACGTAGGATGGGATTTTAAAAATTCAACCCCCCCCTCCCCTGAGCTGCCAGACGCTGATTGTGCTAGCACCATGACAGTTTGTAAAATGGTAGTGTACGATGTAATTTTCAAGGCTTTATATACTTATTCCAAAATAATAAGATTTTACCTGATATGATTTTTTTTTAAATTTAAAGATGATTGTGTTCTACTCAAAAGCGCAAATACAACCGAACACAGTCTTTTACACATGTACTTTACAGCATACGTATGATGATGTGTTCCAGCATAGAATACAACACGTGTGACTACAGTACTTTACGACTACAAATTCATTTTCAATGTTTTACTCCAGGCAGCAGCTGTAGATCTGTTTGTTCCGAGAGTAGGCGAGTTGATCAGTGGTAGCTTGAGAGAGGAACGTCTTGATGATTCCAGCATAGAATAAAGCACCTGGGACTTCAGGATTCTAATTACCAATGGTACGTAGAGCAAGATCCTAGCTCCAGCAACATTGAAGCTAAAGCCTGGCTCTCGCCTTTGGGCAATTCCATAAGATATGTACGTCCGAACCCCTATATGTGGGACCATCATGACATTTTCTGTCTCTGATTTCTTGTTCTTTAGACAGTCTTTATGCTCTCAAATGACTATGACTTGGTCAGTTTTTAAATGTGGAGTAAGACTTTAGAAAGATTGGGGTCACACTACAAAATGGTTGATCATTTTATGGAATTGCGATGGTTTCTAAAGCACCTTTGAGAATTCATGCCTTAATATATAAAAGCTCTTGCGGGTAAATTGCCACTACATGTAGGTCTCCACCTAATTTGTATACTTTCTATTTGGTCTCATTCTCGATGGTCCAGCAATATTCCATATGGTCTACAACCAGTTCGTCTACTGCCCTTTTATTATCTCCTATTGCATTTACCACAAAGTCTAGTTCACATTGAGGCTACCCTACCTCTTTCATCCATAAACCACTCAGTCTGTATAATTAGGTAAACTGTTAATGAACGAAATTTTCATTTGACAAAGTGCAAAAAAAGTAGGTAAATGCAGGTGTGGATCCAGGATTTTCCAAAGGGGGGGGGGGGGGGTTTCTGAGGAAAATTTTGACAAGCCAAAAATAAAAAAGGTTTTCAACCACAAATTAAGGACATTTCTTGCCCGAAAAAAGTTGACAAGCAAAATAAAAGAAAAAAAAGGTTTTCAACCACAAATTAAGGATATTTCTCTTATCAAAAGGGGGGCCCCCTGTGCTCCCCTCTGGATCCGTGTCTGGGTAAACGGAGTAGAAATATGACCATCTGGGTATTGGACTAGAGGACAGATAGACCAAGTGAGTATTAGACCAAATGATAGTTCTATCAAGAGGCAATTAGATCAACTTGTTCGTAGATCAATTGGATTTAGCCTATGTGGTATTATAATCTCTTAAGGCGACTGCACACCTTACGATTGGTCTGCAACTGGATTTCAGAATAAAATGTAGTAGAATTTGATGCAAATATTGAGACTTGGAATATCTTACTGTGCAATGTTCTAAATCATCGTACGAATACCTATATCCAAATCTGTGACTATGCTATCATCCTTCTAAGAATAAAAGCAAATTTAATATCTAGTCGCAATGACGTCATAGCAGTCATTTGTTTGGCTAAGATTTTAAACCAATTTGGCCTTTACCCCAAAATAAAGGCTTGCATTCTTTCAAAATTGTTATATTAGTATTCTTTCAATTGATTTTAACCTCAAATAAATGATGTTCCATTCACATTTTCAGAAAATGAGCCAGCCTTCACTGCCACAACACTAATAAGATCCTGCCTCGCACTACACTATCTAGAATGACGCAAAGCACTTTGCATTGAATTTGAAAATTCCAAGAATTAAATTTATCTTATTTCAAGTTGAGCCCAATGCCATTAAGAGTACTGAAATAAAAATCCTGCTTTGCTGCAAGCCTTGTGGTCGGAATTGAGTCCACAGTGTATTTTAATAGTGGCAGCAAATTTGGAATTGACTTTGTTTTAATTCTTAGAGGGAATCTCAAACTACACTGGAATTTTGATTTTGGTATTAATAAATTATTAAGAACTTTGATTTTAAAGGTCTCATAGGTTGGTGGCAAAAAAATTAGAAGTGAATTTGCTTAATTCTTACAGGGAAACTCGAACTATACTGGAATTTCGATTTCAGTATTCATAAATTATACAGAGCTTTTATGGGTTGGAATTTTCATATCAAGTTCTATTGCAATTTCATTGACGCAACGGAGTGTGCAGTGTACGCCTGGCTTAACGATTAAATACTAGCTTTTGTTTCTCCAGGGATCTGGATTTAAGACGCTTTGGAACAGTTCCCCACGGTGGCTTTGGACTTGGGTATGAGTGCCTGCTAGGGTACTTACTTGGTGTGGACCACATACGAGATGTCATTCCCTTCCCACGATTCCCTGGCTCCTGCCCTCTCTGATGGTAGCTCCGCACAGCTGTCAAACTTCTTTATGGGGACGTCTTCCGATCGTGGTGTAATGGTGCTGATTTTACCCAACTGATAAGAAAGGATGATGAATGTCTGCTAGCAACCAGAGGACAGATGGCTTTGCATCCTTGCAGAGGGACCTGGACATGAGGATCAAGGAAACCAGGAAGGGGGGGGGGTGTTTCACAAAGATTTAAGTGTGATTTATGGGGTGTTGCAAGAAACTTGCAGTTGATCGCAAGATAGTTTTTGGACCACAAATCAATGGAAAGTTACCCTTTTCATTGCAATTTTGCAATGATTGCAAATATTTCCCTGCAACACCCCCTAAGAGTCGCACTTAAATGTCAGTTGCGCACTTTATGTGCACTACCGTGTGCTAGCGTTTAAGCATGACTCCAAGTCACTCTTATCTTTTGTGAATCGGAATCTGTGTTACGAAGATCACTGTCCTACCATTGCGCGCTACCATTGGGAATGTTTCTTGGAACAAATAGTTATTTTCACTGACTAATTCTCTCTTAGCAAATCAGATACAAGGAATATGGTAGCTTATAACAGGGGACCGTTTCATCAAGATTTTTGTCCGACAAGTTGTCAGATCTGAAATCTTTCCTTGAATTTGATTGGCTGAGAAGCAGTGTTACTGTGGTAACTGTCGGATAAAACAGGACTTGTCGGATAAAACGTCCGATAAGTCCTTTCATGAAATGCTCCCCAGAAGTCAGTAAAGTCCAAGCGCACACTACGCGATCCGATACAACACATTTTTTAATGAATCGCATTTTGCATTAAATATGAGAGTGCCAAGGAGTAAAAGTATTTCATTTGAAGTCAGGCATGAATGTTAGGAATAATAAAGTTATCATTTTGCTTTGCGGCATGCTCTGTGGTCGGAGTAATGTCTAAATTGGCTTCAAGTCGCATTCAATTACAATAGTCAGACTTTACACGACTTTACAATACATAGAAAGATATTTATTAAAAAATCTAACTAAAAAAACAATGATTTGGGGGCATTTCATGTGAAGGCCTCCAAATGCAGCCTTTTTCATAAAAATCCCTGAAATCTTGTGTAAAGTGAATGGGTGCGTAGACATGTGGCTCCATTGTTTTGTTTAATCTGAAAATGACTTGCCGATGTTTTTTCCAAGAAAATCGTTTATTTCTCTCAAATTCTCATGAGATTTCAACTGTAAATTTACTTGAAAATAAAAAAAAATCATGATTAATATTAATAAAAAAATGTTTAGGTGCGCAGACATGGCTCCCCCCCCCCTCAATCAAAAGTGAATGTAGTCCAACTACTTCAGAATCTGCATCATGCATTCTGTGGAAAATCAAAGGTCTTTGCCTGCAGACTACTAAAGGCTTTGAAGAAGTTAGTGCAATATTATACAAATAATGCATGGCTCAGTGCATTGGGTCAGCATGCGATAACACGTCTGGAAACCAATACATTTATGTCAATGGGTCATCGACATCATTGCCCTTTTGTGACCTTGGATTATCACAGTTTTTAAGGGTAAATGAAAAAAAGGGGGGAAAATGGATATTTCAAAGTCGGAAATTCAATACTCCTGGAATATTGCATTGCATAATGCAGGCAATATCTAGTTAACATAGGAGATTTCAGTCATATTAATCCAAGTAAATCTACACCAAGAGTCATATATATGTTTTATCCAATATGGGACTTAATGCGCATTTGCTACTAATGAACCCATTTTATATTTTTTATGTAGACTTTTGTGTAGCAGGAGCAGGTCCAAGCTATTTTCTCTTTGCTTACAGTTAAAACATCAGAATTATCAGTTATTTCATTAGTAGATGCAAACTCTGTTAGGCATGGTTACTACATGTAGGAGTCAATAAGTTGTGCATTGGTTAGAAATGATTTGCAAGTATTTTGAGGGCTTTGAATTATGATAATTTCTAGAATTAGGCTATTTGTGGTTTAAAAAGCCTGTCTTCAGTTTTGGAAAAGGCTAAAAAAATGTGAATTATACTTGATTATCCTACATTTTGATTGTAAGACTTTGAAGTAGGTGATTAATTTTTTTTTTCAACCCCCAATTTTCGGACAATTTGAATATTCAAACCAAACATGTCTAGTGCCCTCTATCAGTGATATTTTGTGTTCCTATAAAAGGGCTCTTTGAACATTTAGTCTTACAAAAGGAGCTACAGTCGCAAAGATTATGTCCTAAAATCTTCAGTCCAATCCATGCTTTGGAATAGGTTAACAAATATATAAACCTCATAGTTTATTTTGACCGGGCACCCAATCAAAATGCATTGTCATGTACATGAAAAATGGCAATTTTTTTCAATAGCCTCCACATCTGAAAATTTTAGGGCATTCACATTCATATAGCCTCGTGATGAATTGCAATTACCATAGTGACATTTTGGTGGATTTACCAAGACTAAAAACGGGCTTTATGTTAGTTTGTAATTTTCTCTCAGCGAAGTTGTGATTTGTGATTATTTTGTGTTGACTAGTCTGCAAAAGTGGATCCAAAGGTTTTCCAGAGTTTTTGCCGTTTGAGTTTTGTCTCTGGTTTTTTACCCTGGACCTACTTGTCGTAGAATTTTTCTACACAAAATTTTCACTCCCCTGCACATCAGGGTAAAATGTCACATAGGTCATTATTCTAAAATTAGGTTAGGTTTGCAATATATTCTCGGTCTGGCAGTGGCGGGGCTATAACATTTGATTGCATGAAGTCAATGATCCATGTTCCCATTAATATATGGTGCCTGTTATGTGCTTTTCTCTTTGTTAAGTAAAAGGTCCAAGAGTATTTAGGCCTGTTTAGGAAGTATTTTAATATAAATCATTAGATTGTTTTAGAAAAGTATATGCAGAGTTGCCAATTAGTAGGATTTTAAAGGGGAAATCGATTTTTTAAACTTGTAAGAATGATAGTTTTTAGTATGCTTCGTTTTCTCAAAAGTTTAAAGAAAAATAAGATTGTAGGCTTGACGATAAGATAAAAATGAATAAATAAAAGGATTTTTTTCACAATGTAGGTTAGCAGCTCTGTATATGGCACTATCGAGACAATTCCCAGAAGTGTTTCACAAGTAGCTGAAATCAGTCTCAAAGTCATGCTATCATGTTAACATGCACATGATACTGTATGTAATGTGGAGCTTCATTGATTCATACAGAGAAGAGCTCGTTCTCTGAGCATGATCCAACCAATGAAGTTTTTGTATTTCATTTTCCAAACAAGTGAATATTCAAAAACAATTTGTAGTCATACTTTCATCTTTGTGAAACACCTCTGTGATTTGTCTCGTTTGTCCCATGTAATGTCAGATAGCTTGGACCTGCCTTACAGTGTACGATTGTCTGTACTACTTGCTTTGCATTCAGGATTTTACCTTTCTTTCTTGAACAAAACTGTAAGACCAGCAGCCAAGAAGTTTCGTTCAAGTTGGAGGACCGTAGCAGCTGACCTCATTGATTGATGGTGGTAGGCCCGACACCTCACAAACATGGCTTCCTGTCTGGTTTAAGCCGGGATTTTCCTGTCAGAATCACACAATATGTGATGTCACTACCAAGAGTTCTATTTTTCAGCGTGCAGAGGAGGGCACTTGACACTGCTGTGCATGGCATACAGCTTCCATAATGTAAGTGCTTTATTGATGATTTCAATGATATTTTGTGTAGCCGAAAGTATGGGAGACAATGTACATGATTTTCCAGCAGTTATTACTGAAGATATTCATTAGTTTGGAAATATTGGGCAGCATAATTACCCACACTGGGCTTTTATTTACATTAAGCCTCGATCACACTTTTCAAATTCACGACGTTCTCTTTAATCTTTAGAATGATATTCTTTTCATGAAAATCTATCAAAACGATACCATCCCTGAAAGCAATTTTGATGAATTTGTAGGGACTTAAAAAACTCCCAATTGCTCTCCTCCCCTCGTGTTTAACTTTCCCCTCTCCTCTTCTACGATGTAATACTTGCATTATCTGTTGATCCATTGATTGCCGTCTTTCTTCATATACTTCTCAGCACTATCTGCTCTAGCTGCTGTTCTAAATTCATCTTTGTTTCACACTGTTGCAACATAACATCTGCCATGACTGATATAATAATTTGCTAATATGACAAAGAAATCATTTAAAAGGAAATTGATATATGTTTACAGACTATGATATTATTATTTTTTTATTAGTTGCCTAGACATGATAGAGCAGCGTGAATTATTTTGCAATCAAATCCCTTTTTCTGTACCTATTGTTTTTTTGGACGGACCAATTGGAATTATTTTTTCTAAATGTTTGGTCCAATCCCCATTCACCATGAACCTGATTTTTTTTTTTTTCAAAAATGCCGAGTGTGTATCCATGATGTAAACACAGAATGCGAGAGATCTAGCCAGACCTGTGTTGGATGATAATGATATTGTGATGAAGGTGGCTTCTCAATATCGGTTCGTCTGCAAAAAAAAACAAAAAGACAAAAACAATAAAACATAAAGACAAACCTTTTGTCTTTTATACTAAACTTTGGATAAAAAGTCAAACCTTTTTATGGGGATTGTGTGCTTCAATGGTTTTCCACAACTTCGCCTCTAATCACTACAAGACAAGTAAGACTGGAATCTAGTTTTAGAAGTGCAATGTCAAATTTTATGTCTATCTTGCCAGCATTTGCTATTTACTTTTCAAGCCTTGACTGCTCTAGTGTTTCTAGTTGACCATTTGTGTTGGGCCTTTTGCACATTTGTCAAATATATTGGATGGAGCAGTTTAGCTAAGACGGCTTTGAGCTTCGTCGCAGTAATCAAGGTCCATCAAGAATCGGTTTGCACTACAAACAAGCAAAGAGAGGAACTGTTGACCTATGTTTGAAGAGAGGTCTGCTGACTTCCGGAGTAATGTTTCAATTGCATGTGATATTTTTGTATTTGGTGTTTGAATGTCTGATGTTGAGGTAATCCTAAGGTATTCTCTGACCAAGAGGATTAGTGTTTTTCAGCCTATTTGTTGGTATCCATTGCTCTTCAAAATATCATGCAAGTTGCATATTATCAGTTAGTAATTCAAATGGTGACATCTGATGAGGGGTCTGTGCCTTTGATTGTTTTACTAAAATACATGGTGCTTTACAGGTGGTCTAAATGATATTCCTTGCATCGTTTGGTAAATATTACAGCATTTTGATCTGCATGGCTCTTGCTATCTGCTGATTGCCATCTAGACTCTGGAATTCATCCACATTTCAGTCTGTGGGTGAGGCAGTGATCCACCAGATTCTCAACATTCTTGGACCCGTTTCATAAAGGACTTGCAGCTGTGGTAACTTTGTCATTATGGCAACTACCATGGTAACCTTGTTCTGATTGGCTGCTGAGCCCAGTTACCAAGGTAGATGCCATTGTGGCAAAGTTACAACAGTTGCAAGTCCTTTATGAAACGGGCCCCTGAATTCTCCATTTTCCATTCTTTCCATCTTTGTTTAATCATTGCATTACCCAGTAGTTTTTTCCCCAGGGAATGAGAGTTGCATTTATTCACTTGGCTGAATTAAAAATGGGTTGCTGTATTTGTTGAGGTATTTGATAGAACTTGGCATATCTGACTTGGTTGATCTGCAGGATGTTTCATAAAGCGGTTCGTAAGTTAAGAGCGACTTTAAGAATGACTGGCGAACCTTTCTTACACGTTTATATCACCAATGAATATTGAATGGTGCATATTTTCCACAAGAAAGGATCACCAGTCATTCTTAAAGACGCTCTTGATTTATGAACAGCTTTATGAAACACCCATCCGGTCCTCTTTCAAATGTACATTATCTCCTGTGCTTTGAAAAATTTATTCAGTCCAAACCAGGGCTGATTAGACAAACCTAATTGTAGAGGATTGTGACATTGCATACGGTAAGGAGCCAGACTGGGATATCTCTTCAAGACCCGAGAGTTCTGACCATGGTGATCAATGAATGATGCTTGTAATTCCTTGAAGAGCCTCATCAGCATCCGCACTTGGTGCCATTATAATGATGAAGTTAGGGCGAATGAGTCTTCGAGACTTGACCATGTTATTGTATTGGATTGTCGTACCTTGAATAGCCTCGGCAACATTCTCACATGGATCGATAATTATGGCAAGGACGCAGGGGCCCTCTAGCATAACCCAGTTTTGATGAGGTGTAATTGAAAGGCTTCTACTAGATTGTTACAATGGTTTCCGACATCGGTCTGGTACAATTTTTGGAAATTCTATTTGGTGCTGTCCTTGAAATTTGACATTCCTTCTGGAAGATTGTTACAGTTGGCTTTCACTTTTGCCTAAAGAAGTAGATTCCTGCGTCAAGTCTGAAAGGAGGTGTGGACATTTTTGTCTGGTGCTGCTTCTGAAATTCCTTCTTACTCATCTTTCAACTGAAAAGAGTGTTTCCTACATTCATTCTGGAAGGAGTTCTGGACATTTATTGGATGCCGTCTCATAAATTTGACATTGCACTTCACTACTAGGGAACATGCATTGTACTGTGATGATTGAGGGTGCATTGTGGGATATAAAGTGCACTTCCTCAGGACGAGTCTATCTTGAGGGTTCAACCTGTTAGATCTAGATTCACAATATCTTATCATTCTGAATGCAATAGCTCTATCTCTCAAAATTTCTGTGGAAGAAGTGATGGATGCATACGCAAACCATTTGGTTCTGGTATGGTGGTGAATAAATCAAGGGGAAACAATGAAAACAAAGAAAGCAAAACAAAACAAAAGAAAAAAAAACATCAGATGTTTGTTTTCCCTATTGGTTTATTTCTAAAAATCAACCAAAAATGCAGTGTTCATTGAAGTTCATATAAACAACTGTATTATGTACAGAAAAATGGTGCATTTATTTGCAAAATTGTTCTAATACTCCAGAATTTCTCAGGATGCTGCTTATCTGAAAATAATAGCCCCCCCCCCAAAAAAAAAATATATATTTTTTTGTTAAATAATGATAAGTAAAAAAATTAAAAATAAGTAAATAGATAAATAATAATAACAAAAAATAAGTAAATAAATAACTAAATAGTAATAATGATGATAATAATAATAAATAAAATAGATAAATACAAAATAGATTGAAATGAAAAAAAAATAATTGAAAAAAATATGCAATGATACATTTATTGAAAATGAAAAATATTTGGACAAACAATACGGTTTAATGAAATGATTTAGAACATTTTAGATATCAGTCATGTGTGTAAATGTTGATATAGTGTGAAACGAAGGTAGGTTGGCAGGAATGGGGAGCATTTCATGGAGAGGTTTGTCAGTGATTTTCACTAATTAGCTCTCAGCCAATCAGATGCAAGAATTTTCAGTAGCTTATAACATCTGATGGTGAAAGTCACTGACAGAAATCTCTGTGAAACACTCCCTGAGATGGATAGCACAGGGAGGTATGGAGATACCACAATCAGTGGTAAACCTGTAGAAAGGAGGGGGGCAGATGAAAGAAAATTAGATGGCTTTGTTCTAGGGTGAATAAAAACAAAGGAGATTAACAATTTGATTCATATGGCAAGAAAGAGAAGGGGGTGGGGAGTACGGGGGAGGAGTTAGAAAATCAATGCATTGTCTCTCATGCACTTGGCTGCACAAAGTATCATCGAAGTTGTCAATAGAGCACCTACATTAAGGATGTGGTATGTCATGTACGGCAGTGTCCAGTGCCCCGCCCTGCACACTTAAAAATAGGACAATTGGTGGTGATGTCATGTATTGTGTGAGTTTGACAAGGAGACCCCAGTTCAGACTGGCGGCCATTTTGTGAGGGTTAGGGCTTGCTCCTTCAAATCAAGGTCAGTTTCTATGGTAACCTCCTAACTTGGATGGATCTTCTTGGCTGCTGGTCATTTTTTTTAATCAGTTTTTTTTAACTATTTGAATAAACCATTTGGAAAATGAAAACAATTCTAGCTTTTCATTTGTATTTGTGCACATGGAGTATCTGTGAAGTGTCGCTCAGAAAAGGACTTGCCCCACCCCTTAAGTTATTGCAATCTCCCTGCCCCCTTTTATCATCTGATGCGATATCCACACCCCTTTTATCTACTGTGCCCTTTTGATATCTGGGGGCCATTTCATAAAGCTGTTCGTAAGTTAAGAGCGACTTTAAGAACGACTGGTGATCCTTTCTTAGACACTTAACCATCGTCAGTGAATATACCATTTACCACAAGAAAGGATCACCAGTCGTTCTTAAAGTTGCTCTTAACTTAAGAACAGCTTCAAGAAACACACCTGGGGGCCGTTTCATGAAGCTGTTCAAAAGTTAAGAGCGACTTTAAGAACGACTGGTGATCCTTTCTTATGCACTTAACCACCAATGAATATACCATTTACCACAAGAAAGGATCACCAGTCGTTCTAAAAGTTGCTCTTAACTTGCGAACAGCTTTATGAAACACACACCCGTTGTGATCTTCCCGCCTACTAGCGTAAATTCTTGTGTTGCACCTATTGTTCTGGGGGGATGATCTATTGTTCCACCCCCCCCCCCGGAATAATAGGTGCGACGCAAGGATTTACGCTAGTGGCCCCGCCCCTCCTGCAAGCCAAAGCCGACATCGTTTCTGGAATCTGTAGCTTTTAAGGTTTCTAATAGGCATTGTACGTGTAGTAGGTAATCCAAATATAGTGGGGCCGACGTTAATCACTGCACAATTTCCATCATTTCCAAATTTTGACAAGGTCAAGATAAAACTTTCACACATGCCCTTTATAGTCGAGTCACTTCAATATTCAGTGACAAATGTGCAGTGTCAGTAGAATTTATTTATTTTTGAAGATTTTTTCATTAATTATCAGCCCTCACATTTGGATTACCTTTTTTGCGCCGTATAATTGGCAAATTTGCGACTTAATAAATTGTTGAAAATGCTTGAATGTATTAAAGAATTTCAGCGTGTACAGTACTTCGAAGGTTATGTCATGTTTTGGCTTGCAGTAGGTGATGATAATCCCCATTGAGATTTGCACATTAATTAAAAAAAATACCCCCCCCCCCCTTCGAAAAGTGGACATTATTATAAAAAATCCTCTTGCCGACAAGTTTGGAAAACTTACTCCTTTTCAACGTCATTTTTGCCACCCTTTTTACTGAATTGGTAATGTTTATGTTCTAATAATACTTTCCATTGATGTGCAAGTCTCAATGAGTCATCGAACCCCCACCCCATCCCATATTTAGGACTCTGGATAAAATGTTGCAAAATGGATGATATTTAGGGCCAAACTTTTCCTCCTTTTGAAATATTATACCATGGCAACTATTCCTTGGCTGTATTTGTGAGATAAAATATTACAATATCCACCAATGAAATTAGTAATTTTCATTTACTGGTAGCTTCTTTCAAAGTGTTTCCATGATCCAAAATAGGAATTAATGGCACAGCGGTTATTGACCCATTTTGCAACATTCAGAGTAGTTTCAGTTAAAACTAAGGCGGGATATTTTTTTCATTTTCAAAAAGTGAACTTCATAAAATTTAGTTTTGTGGAAATGATTTCGATTTTTTTTTTAATTAGAAGATTACTGACAAAGTGTATAGTTTGTCACACATTTGATTTGTATTCTCGAATAATTCATTTTGAAGAGACGCAGTACATGGATAACATATAGAATTTACAAAACAAGAATAAATAGGCCTTTTACTTTAAATTGGCAGTACTAACGGATTTATATCTAGTTTGAATAAAGTTTTTGAGTGTTTCTGTCACAAAGTTTTGCTTCTGAAGATAATTGGAAGTTTTTTCTTTGCTGAAGTAATTGTTTGATCAGCTTTATTCGCATTTGCATTTACTGAAGTTCACTCTTTTCCCCCACATCCAAGAGTAAGGCGGGGGAGAGAAGGGAAGAAGGGGGAACAGAAATAAAGGGTGATAGAATGAGGAGTTGGGAAAAAGAAAGGGGTTGTCTTGTTGAGAAGGTAGATGGGATGGTGAGAGCGTTGGACAAGGATGAAAAAACCGTTAGTAAAGCTGGATGTGATTGTGAGTATGTGAGAGAGCTGGGAGGGAGGTTAATGAAAGGGAGGGAAAGAGAAAGGGTTGTCATTTGAGATGGAAGGGATGATGAGATCGTTTGACAAGAATGAAAGAGCCATCGATAAAGGTGGATGTGATGGAGCCAGAGTTACAGACCAACATCAATCGGGTAAGAACAGTTTGAGGTAAGGTGAGAGGAGGTAAAATGTTGCTGAAGATGAATTGCAAAATCCGCAATGAACAAGAATGGAAAGGAGAATTGAAAGAGAGCGTTCGAGATAACCCGGATGTGAAGGGGTAGTGGATTAAGGACTATTTTGTCATTCTTGAAAGAATAAAATGATAAGGAATGAATTTGAAATTCATATATCAGATAGAATTAATATGATTCAAAAGAAACATTGAGCAATATAGAAGAATATGAGAAATTATAAAGTTAAGTGATGGAAATGCAAAAAAATATGAAGGGAGAGAGAGAGAGAGAGCAGGGAGGGATGGACCGGGGCGGGGGGGGGGGGGGACGAGGGAGTTACCGATACAAGAATAAATACAAGTAGACAGAAGAAGGGTGTAACAATCATTTACTTATGTTTATAAAATGGTGATATGGATCCCAAACAAATGATTGGATGAAATCGATAACGTGACCAATCATTTGTTTTAGCAAACATGAACATTTGCTGATGACTTGTTCTTATGACCAGTTCTATACAGACAGGTCATTGCTTTGAGATTAGGAGTTTTACAACATAGGCGGAAGCGGGGGGGGGGGTCCTGTCCCCCCCCCTCAATTTGAGGTGGGGGCGGACCCCCCCCCACCTTAAAATTTCTGCTTGTCCAATTTTTACCTGTGTTCATCCCAAAATTTCAGGTGGACCCCCCCCCCTAAATTTGTTGGCTTCCGCCGCCAATATTTAACAAGGATCCACACCACTATGTTATAAACCATCATTTGATCAACAGACGACGTTTGACATTTCACATGGAGCATTCAACAGCGAAGTATTGTTCTGACGGCTTTTATCATGATTATCGGCTGTTATACAATCAGGGTAAACTCGATCAGCTGTCTAATTTGACAAAAATGTAGCTTTGAGTTTCTTTTCAAACTTTTCTTGTTTGTGTTCAATTTTCGCAGGGGGTAATTTTGGACAGTGGAACGAGAAACGTCTGAAAAAAAAATAAGCGGAAGTGAGCAAAGTGAACCGTCTATAAGAGTTTTGCATATTACTACACAAGTATAGACAAAGACATTATCAATCAAGTAATTTTTCCCTAAAATAAAAACTGTCTGAAGCTTTTAAGAATTTAGAAATTTAAACAATTTCAATAATCAATTATAATTGGTGAGACGATGCACAAGGCTGCATAATACATGCGCGGGCTCGAAATTAAAAAAAAAATGGAAAGTAAATTATGGTAAATTTTTAATAATGAATGTGTAGTCCAATATTTTTCTTCTTCGCAGTCTGCTATCAAAGTGTCATATAACTTGCCATCGTAGAATTGAGATTACAATAACATTACTTTTTATGATGCACAGAGAGCATTTAAAATTGATATTCCCTGATTGTAAAACAACCCATAAAGGAAACATAAGTACGCAGCATAGCCGACAGAAGAAGGGACATAATTTTATTTCTCATTTTTTATGATTCTACTTTCAAATCATTGTTTTTTAATTATGAAAATACGAAAAACATTTTATTTTGATCATCTTTACCATTCAATTTCAGTTTATGTTTTGTTAGTTTTATGGGCATAGAGCACAATGGCTATGAATTTATTAGACACATGTCACCATTGGAGCCACTTTCATGCAAACTTTACAATGTAATATTCTTTTGCATTTTAAATATTTATATACTATTTACAAAAAACGGGTGCTTGTTCCTTCGCATTAAGATTTTGGCGGCCGCTAAGGCCACATATAAAATGAAAAGGCGCGTAACGTTTATTTTTAATTCAGATAAATTTTGAACGGACAAATGCGAGCTTTCACATTTTTTGGAGGAGGGGGAAGTTCTACGATCACGTATGTGATCAGAACTTTCCACAGAATATGCGTGTTTCTCCCCACACTTTTATACCTGTTTTGAAATGATCCTGCCCCCCCCCCCCTCCCCACTTCCACCGGCTATGCTGTTTCGTTTAAGAAATGACAAATATTCAAAGCATATTCCTTTCGTAAGTAACCGAATTAATGTTGAACCTTTTAACCAACAAGTTTTGTAAAAATATTATGAGATTCTCAAGGATAATCTTAACAAAAAAAAAACACATTTAATAGATGAGTGAGCGAGGCATCTGAGCAAAAAAAAAACAAGATGTGGAATTCATGGAATTCAAACCCCAAGCTTCATTTTTGGCCAAGTGCATTTAGCTTTTGTATTATAAATATCAGGCCCCATATTCATCTTCATCAAAAAAAAATTCTGCCCACTCAAACTGCATGCTGCCCTCGGATTTATGCTGCTATACTGAACCCCGAATAGGCCTATAAAAAGGCAGTTTTATAAGGAATAAATAGGAGTGTGAAATAATGAGATTTCGAGAGAACAGTGCAAGGAAGCAAAGCGTTGGAGTTTTAGAAGACGATGTCATTTTAAAAGCCTCCAAAGGCATATTTCTTCAACAATCAGTTATTCAATTCATTTTTCATCGCCATGGACCGCATGTCTGCTAAAATCCTAATGAAGCATTAAGGACGTTCCACAGTTATGTTTGTGCGCATTATGATCTGCACATAGTTTACACTCTGCGCTGACGTCACAATAGATGAACAGGTGATCAATTAGCTGCGGGTATGAGCTGATATTTTTCATCTTCTGCACTTTAACTGCAGATCCGATGCGTTATTTCATGAAGCTAAAAAATGGAATTATTCCATGGACCATTCAAAAAAAAATTCTACAATTTCAAAATACTTTACTCAGCATTGCTGCCAAGAATCACGAATATTACCCCAAGTTTGAATAAATGGTAGAGTGGTTTTGATTTTTTATTCACATAGATACAAAGCATTCGGCGATTTTTTTGTGTTTTAAAAAGCACATTTGCTCTAATAAAAATGCTGATAGTTTAAAAACAAGCACATGAACCCCTATTTTTTAATGTTTGTACCTCTTAGATATATACCTTCCTCTACAACTCTGCAAATTTTGGTGAAAATGACATGGATTTTGAATAAAGTGCAGCATTTATTTTACTTTTGTAGTTTGTTACTGAAATTTTACATTTTTTAGATTGGGATTTTGTTATCGTTTACGCCTTTTTTAAGAACTGACAGTGCTGATATACTTAAAATTGCAAACAATTAGCACTTTAAATAGATTCTCCATTCTAACGATACAATTATTAACTCTTTTGCGAAATTTGATGACTTTTTCATGCGTTTTGACTGAGTAATAGAGGTTTAAACTCATTGTAGTAATCTTGGGTGGTCTAAAAATGCCAAATTCTTTGGAATGCGCAATTCTTAAGAACATCAATTTGGGTGAACTTTGAAGCTCTTTAGCAAAAAATCAAGCACACGGACCTATGTTAATTTTTGCATATTTCGAATATTAAGGTTCTAAAGTATCTATGTGCAAAGTTTGGTGAAAATGACAGGGATTTCACTTTAACTGTGGAACGTCCTTAAACAATCATTATTATTATGTTTGACATGATGACATTATACAGCCTCTTCCTTGAGAAATTCAGGGACTTTATGTCACAGCATGCATGCATGGGAACACCCCGCAAATTAAACAGAAACCAGTTGAGAATTCACATACAGTAAATGTGTAAAATACAAACATTCCCTACTCAAGGTAGTCGGCAAAGGTTGTGTTACCTATAGTTTTTCACCAGGGTCCCGTCTTACGAAGAGTTGCGATTGATCCTCTCAATCGAAACTGTGGAAAGCCAGCAAAATCAACATTATGAAAGGCATGTCTGTTCAAAAAAAAAAATCTAGATATGAATGTATATCCATAAATTCATTGATTTATTGACAATTTGGTGTGTTCTCCTGTGTTTACAAAGGACATTTTGCAAATTTCCTGTAGAAAAAAATACGACATTGATGGATTTCCATAGAGTTACGATTGATCGTAACTCTTTGTAAGACGGGGCCCAGTATACGTTATTTTTATCTGAATAACGCCATGAAAACCCAAAACAGATCATGGGAAGTGGTAATTAGCGTTGTCGTTTATGCGAGGAAGGTCTTGGTCGGCCTAGTTCAAGATGATGTTGGTCATATTGGTCATAACCAGGCGCGGATCAAGGGGGGGGGGGGCATAGACCAACTGGATCTTTGATCACCCCTCACCATGACGAGACTGCATCGGGTGAACCTTCCAACCATGGGGATCGGCATGGCCATCGACCGGAGTCCGTTATCCACATCCTCCTCGATCCTTCTCATAGTAAAACTGGGTCCTCGCATTCAAACGGCAAATCGAATTGAATGATCAGCAGAGCGGCATCAGACCTCATCTCACCGGAAGATAACCCCATGCAGATGCCTTCCAATCCAAGCAATATTCTCCTATCCACCTGACCCGCCACCATCTCCTAATGAAAACCTGTTCTTTTCCTCGCTGACCTACTCGAACGTAAGCCTGTTCCACTCCAAGTTTTTGGCCCGTGATGCATGAGGTGCTCACAGATCGTTGACCACCAGCAAATCTTGAAGTCTTGGTCGACGCCAGGTTAATTCTTGCTCTAATGGAAAACGACAGAAAAGGGGGAAAGAAAAATGAAACAGTCTCCCGTATCTCGTTTATTATTCCAACAAAAAAACGGACCTAGAGCCCGATTCGTAAAGAACTGCAACTATAATGACAATGGTAATTTTTCGTTTTGGCGATTACCACTAGCGCTCGGCAGCCAATTACAATCAAGGTTACCATGGTAATAATTACATAGTTAATATTCTTTGATTTTTTTTAATAATCTATCTGGCGCGTCTCGAATCAATAAACGAGACAAAGTCATAGGCAGCAATTTGTGACATTTTTGTCCCTCGATGGGAAACAAACAGGTGAACGAGCAATCCTTTCCCTCTGGCGCTAGTCGGCAATGCCTAAAGTCAAATCAAAATTATTGATTCACAGTACTGAATATAAGTATACAACTCATACCTATATATTGTTATTTCTATTGTAAAATATCCAAATAAGTATTGTAAATTTTTGAATCCATAAAAATTCAACTGGTCAAACTCGGTGTAAAAATGGAGTGTTGAATCTAATACCAGATAGGCTCCCCGTAGGACTACACCCTGGGGTGTACAAAATACACCCGAGAGCTTGAAATAACACCAGAGGATGTAAAAGTAGCAATCAAAGGTGTTGAACTAACACCCAAACTTTAACACTGCAGCTACAATTGACTGGTGTGTTCTTCTATAAATAAGTACATAAAATCAGAAGGAGAAAATCACTTATTGGCTATACGAATATAATAATGACCCAAATGACACAATAGTTAATTTCGAGTAAATCAAGAAATATAAAAACAACTTTTGTGAGCAATTTGGCAATTTTTTTCATTCGCTCCGGGCACTTTCATGTGGATTTGCAAGATATAAATTAGGCCCTACACACAAGATGTGCTTAAGTTTAAGCAGCAATTTTCCATATTTAATGTCAGCCGAGATATGGACGTGGGTCAATCTCATACTCATATACTCAATAGTAATAACTAACATCCAGAAGTATGTCTGAATGATGCCATAAAACAGATCACAGAGAACAGTAAGGTTGAGTCAATTTGGTTGATCTTGGCCCCGTCTTACAAAGAGTTACGATAGATTCAGTCAACCATAACTATGGAAAGCCAGCAACGCCATTATCTAAAATACATTTTTCTTCACTTTTCTAGAAATGGTGTGCAGTCCTACATTCACAGTTTTCTTAAAAATTCAGTGTGCTTCTCTTTGTTTTCAAAGGACAGAGTGCAAATTTCCTGAAGAAAATTGATGACATTGATAGATTTCCATGGATAAATCGGATCAATCGTAACTCTTTGTAAGACGTGGCACTTGGGAGTCTTTCATGAACGGACTTGTCAGACGTTTTATCCGACATCTGCCACATCAACTTGGCCAATCAAAATCAAGGAAAGTTATCGGATCCGAAAACTTGCAGGATAAAAAAAAATATTGACGGAACGGTTTCCTGTTTTCTGTCATTGAACCCCGTTGTATGTCTCGGTGAACATTCCCATCAGGTCAAGTTGACCAACTAGAGATCCTTGATCACCCCTTACCTGCATCGGGGGAACTTTCCAGTCGTAAAGGCCATCGTATCCGCATCGTCGACCGAAGTACACTGCCACACCTTCTACCTTCCTGTGGTGATCCTGCGTGTTGTAGGCTCTCTCAAATTGGAAACAGACTTGGCCGGTGAACCGCGATGGACGTCAGACCTATCTCACCGTAGGATAGCCTCACGAGGACGCCTTCGAAGCAACATTCTCCTATCCACCTGACCCGCCATCATCTCCTGATGAATACCTGCCCCAATCCGTGTTGACCAGGCCACATGGGTGGCGATTTATATACTGTATTATACTCTAGCGTAGCCCTATTAGAATTGTGATTCGGCATGCATTGGGCAACAGTCAGTCGTAATTTGAGCCCTGATGTGGGGTGGAAGACATGGTCTACATAAGGTTAATTCTTGTGCTGTTGGGGAAAAAAACAGAAAATAAAATGGGTAAAAACTGTCTTCTACAGACATGCCAGCAACAGAGAGCTACAACTCATCACAAAAGGAATTACAACTGCATGTATCAGACTATATATCAATTTAATTCAATTCATCTTTATTTCTCAAGCCGATTAAAACGGCCCTTTTAAAAACAGAAATTATAACCATTTTATTATGGCAACTGCCATGGTAACAAGTCGGGGCAGCCAATCACGTTCAGTAAATCTGGCTGTTTAGAAATATAGGCCGTATTCAATTCAATTCAATTCAATCTTTATTTCGCAAAATAGGATAAAAATACAAAGAAACATCAATACATGTGATGAGATAATAAATAAATTGCGTGGCTTTCCATGAAGGTTATTAGAAACCTGTAAGGCTGGATCGCCAAAACATAGTAAAATGACAACAATATCAATAAAAAAAAACAGAATATCATATCATTATAGTTAATATAATATAGGAAAAAGGAGAGAGAAAAAACAAACAAAGAATACAAAAAGACACGAATCGAAGGGGGGGGGGGTTAGATAGGGTACAAGTAATGCATTGATATCAACTGCGAAAATTAATAATCATTTAATAGAAAATTTTTGTACTGTTTTTTAAAGGAAGATATAAATTGTGAATTAGTTATTATTTGGGGAATCTCATTCCAATGTTTGGGACCTACATAACTCAATGATTTAGCTTCGTGACAAGACTTGATAGACCATAGATGAAATTTATTGGAAGAACGGGTATTATGGTTATGAACTTGATTATTATATTGAAAAAGATCTGATAAAAGGAGTGGGTAACAACCTCTTCATGTACTTATACATGAATATTGCGAGTTCTTGCTTATTAATATCATATATATTAAGTAAAGACAATGTCTTAAATAAAGGTGCGGATGGTGCTAGGTAATGGGAATTAGTAATTATTCTTAAACATTTCTTTTGAATTTTGAATATTGAGTCCAGTCCGTATACAACACTGAATGACCTTCAAAGAAGTGGTTTAAATTTCTTACCAGTTTTAAAACGTTTTGAATATAAACAAAATTTAATTTTAATCATCAATAATTGCACAGATTTAAAATAAATCCAGATGGAATGTAATTAGGGGCCAATCGCAATGTGGACTTTTAATCCTTTGAAAATAGTTTTAAATCTCGAAGGATTTAAATTCAAAAGCTTTGAGATTTAAAAATGAATCTGTAGAATTCAAACTAAATTCAAAACTCGATTGGTCCGTGATTACACTTCATCTGGATTTATTTCACATCCCTGTATAAGTGTAGTGGTACTAAAGACGGAATCATTATATTCAATGCTTAGAATGTGTATAAGTCCTAACCGCTACACTGAAAAAACTCCGGTGTTGATTTAACACCAGCCCGGAATATGTCCACACCAGAGAAGTGTTAAACAACACCACTTTGGTTTTTCCAACACCAGATATGTGTTTATACAACACCAATTAGTATTAAAACAGCTTCGATTTGATTCCAAACTGGTGTTATTTTATTACTTCTCTGGTGTAGTCATTATATATACACAACAAAAAAAGTAAGTCCCCCTTTGAACAAACATTCAATAATATCCGAACCAATGCGAGTTTTTGATATATTTTTACATGAGCGTGTAGGTAATTTTATAAGCTACCATCTGAGTAAATGTTATGGACGTATTTAACGTCATGCTTCAGTGAGCACCGTCAGAAGGCAAAAATGTCACTTTTCAAAAGTCACAAGCCAAATATCATGACCTTGATTCCATTTTATTGGAACTGATTCCACATTTTCATCATGAAAAATAGTCAGGTTTGTAAAAGGTACTTTCTAAAAGACGATGCAACTTTTTTGGATAAATTTCACGGTTGAATAAGCACAAGTCCAAATTTGCTATAATTGGATTTTTTACACATTTTTATCAATAAGAATGATAGAATATGATGATAGTTATTTTTGGGAAGAGTATCTTCAACAATATTCATCGTTTCACGGTTCAATGAACATTTATTGAAAACAAAAAATACGATTTTCAAATATCATAGGCAAGTATTGTTTCATTTTGGTGACTGAAACTGATCTTTTATCAACTTTTTCGTTATGTTCATTACCAATTAACATGCTTCAATGATTCAAAAGCGTTTAATTAAACATTCACGCTTGAATGAACATGTAGAATGTGATTAGCTCTTTTTTACGTTATTGGATAAAATGCAATTTTTAACTATGGATATCTGTCACAAACCTCCTTGCATGATTCATTTGATTTGATTTTTATGAAAATCCCGATGTTTAATGCATCAGTGAGCACACAATATTCGAAAATTATGCAAATAAGAAGAAAGTTCAAGGCCTTGGCCCCACTCTGTGCCGTATCGAATTGTTATTTTGGTGTGCGCGCCTTTTGGATAGTGTTACTCCGAAGCCATGTGCGAAGTTTCATGAAATAACTGTTGGCAGAAGTAACAAAAACCGTCCATGAAACAAACCCTTATTTCATATTTGTTAAAATTTTGACTTCCTCTCTCATAGACTTGTGTACATTATGGGTGCATAATGTTTAAGAATAAGTAACCCCTTATTCAATACGGTGGAACTTTTTTTCAAGGCTGTCTTTAGCAATGTTATTTGGCAGTAATGTTTATAAACCTATGGGCAGAATTCTGTGCAAAAATGAAATCGATCTGTTTATTTATGGATGAGTGAGCACACATCAAAGTGGGAAAATGGGTATTTTCAATGTCACAGACTCATTTTAAAGGGTAATAAGGTGAATATTGGGGGCAAATTCGGTTTCAAATATGACTTTAATTGTTGTTGTTTTTATCGTCCATCATTTCTATCACCACACACTTTCCGAACTTTTAACATTTTCATGGTTGAGCGAGCACATTCGAAAACTTAGGAATGAATACTCTTTATACTGCATAAATGTATTATTTTCTAACAATGTCTCATGATCAGTTTAATTTATGGACAAATCAGGGGTGGATCCAGAATTTAAAGATGGAGAGGGCCCTATAATCGGGGGAGCCACCAACATTTTCAAATTTTAATATGACCAAACAAGTTGTAGAGGATACTTCCAAAAACCCCTATGATGATACGTCACAATACAGGGGCCGCGGAACGGTTTTCAAAGTGGGGGGGGGGGGGGATTGCTGACCATGCAAAAAATCACAATCGTATGGTCATTTTGACATTTTTGTACATGCTTTTGGAAAAAAGTGGGGGGCCCCAGCCCCCCCCCCCCACCCCGCTTCTGCGGCCCCTGCAATATTGTGCTCACTCAACCATGAACATACGATATCAAAATTGTGTGTGGAGTGGCTAAATGATGGATAGTAAAACGGCATTAACACCATAAAATTCACCTAACAACAACTTTTGCCCAACTTTGTATTTGCACAATCTGAAAAACGACTCTTGTGACTTTCAAAAATGGTCACTTTTAATTCAATCTTTAATTACTCATGCATGACTCAACCGATCAATCTCATTTTTCCCTACGAGTTGCTTAATGAGTGTAGAAAACCACCTAAGAAATATCATATCTCAAAATAATTCCGTTCGAAAGTTACAGC
The DNA here is from genome assembly GCF_037042905.1 of Lytechinus pictus. Lineage (NCBI taxonomy): Eukaryota > Metazoa > Echinodermata > Echinoidea > Temnopleuroida > Toxopneustidae > Lytechinus > Lytechinus pictus. The sequence continues at coordinate 14,913,204 of NC_087248.1, read as the reverse complement.
AATTTGATTTAGGGGGGACTTACTTTTTTTGTTGTGTATAGATTCCGGGTTGGTGTTAAATCAACACCGGAGTTTTGGTAGTGTATTTTGCTTCCATAATTATCATTATTGATGTCACCTGTCTCACCATTATTACCCTGTCATGGACAAAATATATTCAAACGATTCCTTTTACCAGTTGTTGGTATAATCTTAACGAGGACGGATTTGTGAGAATGGTACATGAACATATTCATATCTTATGCTGATAGCGTATATACTCTCTCAATGCAAAGGAGGCAGGGAGCTAATCTGGAGCCCGTAACACAAAGCTTAGCAATGATCGTAGAACATTTTTCTACGATTGATTCCATTGACTATAATGTACAACCAATCGTGAAGATCAAGCTTACGATCGATCGCTAACCTTTGTGTTACGGGACCCTGTTCACTACTCACACTCCCCACAGAGTGAGATGAGGGACTAGTTCTGATGGAATGAAATTTCACTCTTTCAAGAGTGAATTTTTACCCTTTTTTGAGTGAAAGTGCATTTTTTGAAAGTGCATTTTTTGGTTCACTATTATGCACAACACAGTAAAGACAATGAATAAGGACATAAAAAGAGATCTTACCAATCCTTTATGTCTGTTTTTGTTCATATGTATAAGAACATTCTGCTTATTCGAACATATTGATTAAACATTGTCATATACAGTAACACCTAATTGTGATTTCATTTTAATGTTAATTAGCTATACCTTTACCAGGTTTACGGGGTTTTTTTTACTATTATTAATTGGATAAATTTATCACAAACATTCAAGTTGTGTTTCCTTTTTGTGAATACACCCTATGAAAATTATTCTAAGTCGACTAACGCTAACGTCTTTAAAGGATCGGCTTCTCATAAAAAAAACCCGCCTAATTCAGTATTTGATGAAGGAGATACGAATGAGTTTAACCTGATGCATCGATGTTTCCTGGTGGCCGCTTGGGTCCCTGGTGGATTTCCTGTACCTCATTTTCTGCTGGATCCTATTTATCCTAGGCCTATTTGTCCAGTAAAACCAGGTATATCTTTAAAAAAGGATTGACATGACAATCATTCTTTTTTCTCATATTACCAGCGATGGATTCCTTATCACACGTAAGAAAAAAAAGGTTCAACTATCCAATATAATCAATACAGCAAAAAGAACATTTAGAATCAGTTACAACATCACACAAATATCAAAATTTGGGGAATGACAAAGGACACGTTGACCTATCAAGGTTAATCCCCAAATTAGAAAATTTTAAAAGTAATATGCACCAAGTCGACGTTCTGTCAAGATTATATATATTTTACAATTGTATATTAATCACTTGATGGTATCCGCAAAAATGCATAAGTTCTGGAAAATTTAGAAATTCAAAGGATGGCCCTTCCTAAGTATGCAAACATCACCTCTTCTTACTGAGTTTGCTGTTTCACCCGTTTTTTTTTTTACATGGGGCCCGCGGAGTCCTATCTGACTTTAAGAATATAATCTATCATAACAATGATATTTGGGTGAACTCATCTTTCATGATATAGTTTTAAATTACTAATCCATTTCAGTTCCAGTTGCAGTATTCAGTGGCAAACCCTGTGGACCGGACTACCATATTAGGGGGTTAAAGGGAAAATATATTAAAGAATGTACCATAATTGATATGATACCAACATAATGAAAAGACATTGAAGACATTGGTAATATAATAATAATAATTAACATCATTTATATAGTGCTTATCACAAAGAATGTCTCTAAGCGCTTGAACGTTGATGTAATTTATCGAAAATCAAATCGCATGAAACTATACATTTATACATTGGCGGAGGAAGCAAATCTTAGGGGGAAATATTTTCACCCGAATTTCACCCGGCTGCTAAAGGCTGTTGTTTATATTTTTGTTTACGGGGTAGTCTACACTAACGTCTGTAGTTTTAAGTACATCTTAGTTTCTCTTACAAACATGATGAGATACCTAACGCAGCAGGTGCATTTACAGGATTTTGCACCCCGTGGGCCCTGCCTGATTTTGGTACCATGAATGTGTACTTTTCGAAAAATGGCGCCCCCATAAACATGAATGGTGAACTGGATAGTATCTAAACGAAGCTGAAAAGTTTTGATAACCTGACCTAAAATGTTGACATTCTAAGCACTTTGGGTCATCAAGCAGGATGGGTATCTACCTAAACAACAATATTGATGTGAACATTTTTGATATTCCGACCTAAAATTTAGACAATCTGAGTACTTTTGATAATCATGAAATAATGGACATAATCTAAACTAAACATTTTATGCGAGCGCGTAGCGCGAGCTGAAATTTTTTCATATAGATCTGGCCGAAAATTTGATATTCTAAAGCACTTTTTGTTACCATGAATGAGATGTGTATCTATTTAAACAATAATTGATGCAAGCGCGAAGCCCAAAAAAATATTGATTTTCCGACCTAAAATTTTGCGGAAAATTTTGACAGTCCAAGCACTTTTGGTCATCACGAGTAGGATAGGAATATAACTAGTCAATTTTTTGTTATTCCAACCCAAAACTGGACATTCTAAGCACTTTTGTGACCATGAACAGGATGTGTACCTATCTAAACAATAAATGCGATGAATATTTTTGGTAATCTGACCTAAAATTGGGACATTCTGAGCACTTTTGGTAATCATGAACACAATAGCTATTTAAATAAACATTTTTGCGAGAGCGAAGTGCGAGCTAAACCTCTTTTATAATCCGACCAAAACCTTAAAATTCTAATACATTTATTGTAATCAAGAATAGGATAGATATCTTTCTAAACAATTGATGCGAGTGCGAAGCGCGAGCTGAAAATAAGTCCAACAAAAAGTTGATTTAAATAAAAGGAGAAAAATCCAACAAGCATAACATTGAAAATCTCATCAAAATCGGATGTGAAATAAGGAAGTTATGACATTTTAAAGCTTCGCTTAATTTTACAAAAATAGTTATATGCACATCCCGGTCAGTATGCAAATGAGGGAACTGATGGCATCACTCACCCACTTTTTCTTTTGCATTTTCTTATATGAAATATGAAATAGTCTAATTTTCTCCTCATTGTCCTGTAAAACAAAATTTTATTTCTCCCTGAACGTGTGGAATTACCATTGTTAAACATTATGTGGTTCAGTCAAGTTTGTCCTTATTGTCAGATCTGTAAAATTTGAAATATTTTATAATTCAAACAATAAAAAAACAAAAGAAATAGTGAGGGACATCATTGATTCTCTCATTTACATGTGACTAAATTGTGCATATAACTATTTTGTGAAAATAGGCGAAACTTTAAAATGTCACAACTTTCTTATTTTACATCCGAATTTGATTGAATTTTCAGCATTATGTTTGTCTGATTATCTCTTTTGATTCAATTCAACATTTTCTGAGGTAGACTTGACCTGTTAGATTATGTAAGTTATTTTTCTTACTGTTTATATTTTTTCAGTTTTTTAGTCCCCCTATTGCTTTTAATTATATTTTACTTTTATTATCATAATGTATTTTGCTATGTCTATCCATCACCATTTCTGCACTTCATAACACTCCTTCCAGTGGCTCACTTTATTCATCATCCCAGTACAGCTTCTGTATGAGCTGCCATAGGGATTACTTCATCAAGTATCAAGTACCAAGTTTCTTTCACTAATATTGTATGTTTTTATGATTTATGTCATATGATTTTCACTCATTCAATGAACAAGGTTATGATTATATCCATGTGTTGCAAAATAAGGGTAGCAATGTTTGGCTTATTTTCTCCTTTTCTTTGGGACAAATGCTTGATTTTTTACACTGTCTGTTTGCATTACAACTATTCATCATATAACTTGGCTCTTAAGTAAATTTGATTCTTTAAATTATTTTTTCTTAATTAAAAATAAAGATTGAAAAATGAAAATTTTCTTACCATATTACTTTCCACCAATAGAGGGCGTACACAAAAATATGCCCAACATTTAAGTTTTTGAGTGCTCTGGTGAATATAAAAATTATTCCCTGGTTACTAATGAAAAATAGATTGCAACTGTATGGAAATTAGTAATTTTGGTCACAAAAGTGAAATTTTAATGATTATTTAAAGTGTGTGCTGTGTACAGCATTGGCATACCATAGTCCTACCTGTAGTTCCCCCACAGGCAGGATGGTTGCAGTGAACAAGTGATGGTTTTCTGCTTTTAATTGGCATTATTACCATGTTTGATTGTATATTGTACTTTTTATTTTGTGTGCATGGACCCCTATACGAAAAACAGCATTTGCTGATAGGGTGTTCCATCCCACGAATGGCAAATGAATAAATACATACATACATACATACATACATACATACATACATACATACATACATAAATGAATATTTACAAATTTATGGTACAATACATAAATCGGTAGCACATACGTAGCTGAAAGCAACCACTTGTTCACTGCAACCATCCTGCCTGTGGGGAATCTACAGGTAGGACTATGGTATGCCAATGCTGTACACAGCACACACTTTAAAAAATCATTAAAATGTCACTTTTGTGACCAAAATGACTAATTTCCATACAGTTGCAATTTATTTTTCGTTAGTAACCAGGGAATAATTTTGTATTCACCAGAGCGCTCAAAAACTTAAATTTTGGGCATATTTTTGTGTACGCCCTCTATTGGTGGAAAGTAATATGGTAAGAAAATTTTCATTTTTCAATCTCTATTTTTAATTAAGAAAAAATAATTTAAAGAATCAAATTTACTTAAGAGCCAAGTTATATGATGAATAGCTGTAATGGAAACAGACAGTGTAAAAAAATCAAGCATTTGTCCCAAAGAAAAAGAGAAAATAAGCCAAACATTGCTACCCTTATTTTGCAACACATGGAGATGTAACTGAGAACAAGGTTATATCATAACCTTGTTCATTGAATGAGTGAAAGCAACCACCAAACGAATTCTAACTGTTTTTCTTTTGTATTCTTCGGTTTCTGTATTCTTAGTTTTGGTGACATATTTTGAACTTAGATGGCATCCTACTTAGCCTGGAGGCGTCTGGGGAGTGAAAGTAATATACTGTACGTATGGTCACTCCCCTACATACGTACAGTATATTACTTTCACTCCCCAGGCGCCTCCAGGCTAATCCTACTTTAATTTTCAAAATCATCTTTAATCGTCTTACATGAAGTATTGAGATAATTATCCCATGCACTTACCTGGTTATCGCCAGAATAACGTATGAAATCCCTTCCTGCATTTTCCCTCCTTTCCTCTCATACGCTGTGATATAAGGAGAGAAAATCTGTGGATATCTGGTGGGGAAAAACCTTCCAGTAGTTTAAATTCAGCTATCGTTGAAGCCTTTCTAAGCGTTGTTGTTGTTGGTGCACGTGGTGATGATGCCGTGGTGTACCCCGTATTCACGGCTTGCATTCCTTTGTAAGCCTGTATCACTATCGCCTGCCCTTCAGCTATTCAAATTTTCCCGCCTATTGTGCGCTCGTTTATTCGCCCCAGTGCATTGCTATGGATCTATTATCATGGACAGACATTCGGCGTTTTGTTAAATAATGGATTACTTTCGTCGATATGCCCTTTCAACATTTGCTACACGTTTATTTAGTTTAATCAATTAATTCAGGACAATATAAAATCACTGAAATCATTGAAAATAAAGGAGGAAATATCGTAATTCACAAGCTATATAGACGAGCTCAGGTCAACATCCCTTATGTGACAATTTTAAAATGTCATATGAAACCCTCGCCCATTTATAATTAATATTGTGAAAAGGGTTAAATGTTTTACAGACTCTTGCTCTCTCCAAGAAACTTTCGGCATACTGTATTGCATGAGAGCGAGTTTTCGAACCGGGACGCGTGACGAATTAAAAAACACAGCAAATGAATAGAAATGCCCGTCAAATGACAATTAATTTGAACATTACTTGTCGGTAACTGACATTATACATTAACATTTACCAGTGCTATATGATTTTCAAAGGCATAATTTTCTTGGTACTTATATGTAAAGGCTTTTTTAAATCATAAAAGCTTCAAAATACTTTACATTTTAAATTATCAAAAGATAAGAAATATATGTTTTACTTACTGGGGGGGGGGGGTCATATCAGCTACATGTATTCCTATAGTAATTTAATATGGCTTCGACTGTACACATTGATTAATCCGACTATACACCCATTTACATATATTCATCAGCTTTATATTGACTTTTAAAACCTTTTCCTTCTCCAACCTCCCCCTCCCCTCAAGAAAGGCAAAATAAATAAGGGATCATCCCCTAGGCTACCCCTCCCCCAATCTCATGCAGGCATGCAGTTTTATTGATTTCTATTCTGATCAGTGCAAGCAATGCTTGTTCATATCTGTCGGATTTCAATTTTCTTCATAATTTGTTTAATCTTTGCTAATTTCTTTTTAAGCTGTTATAACAAAAATAACCTCCAGCTTCTAAACTGAAACTGAGCTATAATTTGTAAATTAAAGAAGAGACACAGTTTTAGTAGATCCACGCAACTGTCAACTTGTAAACCCAAAACAAAAATTGTATAACACATCTACACTACCAACAGGTATAACAAGTGGAATGCCTCTGACAGTCTCATCTGCATCACGCGAGTCAATATAGCAATAGTGCTGACTTTGAAAACTACTATAAAATAATTATTCACAAAAACACCATTCATATAATGATAAAATACTACGTTCATTGACATTTGACCTTGATCATGTGACCTAAAACTTGTGATACTTGATTACCCCTATATCCACATTTTATGCACGATATCTATAAACTTTAAAAGTTATGACAGCAATCTTATAATTCCTCAAAAAGGGGCAAAGTTCAATGACCTTAAATGGCCTTTGACTTTGGTCATGTGACCTGAAACTCGTATGAAATGTTCAGTGATACTTGATGACTCTTATGTCCAAGTTTTATGAACAAGACCAATAAACTTTCAAAGTTATGATGGTAATTCAACAAATACCCCTAACTTTGCAAAAGTTCATTGACCTTACATGACATTTGACCTTAATAATGTGACCTGAAACTCGCACAGGATTTTCAGTGATACTTGCCATTGCTTTTATGTCCAAGTATCATGAATCAGATTCATAAACTGTCAAACTTATGATGGTAATTCAACAGAAACCCCATTATGGCCAAAGTTCATTGACCTTTGACTGTGGTCATGTGACCTGAAATTTTCACAGGATGTTCAGTGATTCTTGATTACTCTTATGTCCAAGTTTTATGAACTAGAACAATAAACTTTCAAAGTTATGATGGTAATTCAACAAATACCCCCAACTCGGCCAAAGTTCATTGACCTTAAATGACCTTTGACCTTAATCATGTGATTACACTTATGTCCAAGATTCATGAATCAGATCCATAAACTTTCAAAGTTATGATGGTAATTCAACAGATACCCCCTATTTGGCTAAAGTTCGTTGACCCTAAATGACATTTGACCTTAGTCATGTGACTTGAAACTCAAGCAGGATATTCAGTAATACTTGATTAATCTTATGTCTAAGTTTCATGAACTAGGTCCATATATTTTCTAATTTATGATGATATTTCAAAATCTTAACATTCAGTTAAGATTTTGATGTTGATTCCCCCAACAGGGTCTAAGTTCATTGACCCTAAATGACCTTTGACCTTGATCACGTGACCTGAAACTCAGACAGGATGTTCAGTAATACTTGATTAATCTTATGGCTAAATTCCATGAACTAGGTTCATATACTTTCTATGCTGTCATTTAAAAAAACTTAACCTTCAGTTAAGATTTGGTGTTGACGCCGCCGCACAGTGGGCCAGAATGAGTTGAAAGTGCGCCAAAATTATATTCCGGGTTATATTTTTACTTTAACATGTTGATTAAGGGTAATTTGGGGCGTAGAATCGACTGAACATGATTTAAAGCCGATATGACGTCACTTTGATACCAAATTTTGATTGGCTACTTAAAACAATTCTGTGAAAAGACACATTACGCTAAACAATGTGCAGTATATAAACTTTGTGTTATGTGTAACTTAAAGATTGACCAGAATGAATGTTGGTTTATTCTTCACATGCCTTCTCTCTCACATGCCTAAAAATTGTGTATGAGATCCGGAAAATAATTTATGGCATAAAAATGATAATTAGATGAAACAAATACTTAAAAATCTGAAAAATATTAACCGTGTTTTATCAAGCGTTGTAGACTTGGGTAAAACGCAGAGTATATAACACTACGAATGTTTTACTATCATGACTGTGAGCAACCGCGTAGCTAGGATTTCATTTTGGAGGGGGCGGTAAATGCACGCGAAGCGTGCCAACACTTACAGAGCGCGCGAAGCGCGCTCCCTAGGGGGTGGGTGCAGGGAGGGGGAATTTCCCCCTCCCGCGCGAAGCGCGAAGCTTTCGGTGTTTCATAAATTAAAATGAAAAGGAGCCGTCTATCTTGTCTCTAGTACCTGTATCAGCTCCAATTCAGTTGACTCTATTGTGATTTTGAACCTTGTTTTCAAAAGTGATTGTGAACGCACAAAAGGGATAAAATGGAGGAAATTATAATAATAATTACCCCGCGCGAAGCGCGGAAGCTATTGCATTTTATAATTTTTTGGCAAAGAAAGGGGTCCCGAGAAAAGGGTATTCTCTAGTCATATTTAAATGCTTCCCTCGGAAAGACCAGATTTTATTACAATTTAGCCACAGTGCATATCTTTATCTCGCAAAACAGAGGAGAAGAAGATATGCCGGGAGGAAGATATTCTTCCCCGCGCAGAGCAATGAAACTCTGAAATTTTAGAGGTCGGACGTTTCATTACATGCAGATATCTCTATACCCATCGGCTCTAATTAAATTTATTTTCTAAGATTATTGAACTTCATCACAAGGAAAATACCGCTCAAAAAGTTGAAACTTCTGTGATTTATTGAAATTATATAAAAAGGATGATGTACATGTATAATGTCTTTGACTAATCTTGAAGCGCTTCATTTTGAACGATAAAGAAACTTAAGTGTCATTCAAAATTTCAAACTGAGGGCGCAAAATAGGACAGAAGATGAATGTGCAGGGAAATGACATGAAATTTACTAGATTTGATTTTTAAAAAATATTGTACTTTTTAATTTGATACGACACGAATTTTATACCTTCTTTTTTTTTAATTAGAAACCTGTTTGCCCCCAAATTATGGTTGTTAAGTAATGAGCTGAAAAGCGGGAGAAGTTGCCTAGTGGAGGTGATGGCAGAAATTGATATAAAGATTTGACCCGCCCGGAGTCGACCCGACCAGAAGTTGCGCGAACAATTTGAAAAAAAAAGATAACTTCATACACTTCGGCCTAACCTTACTTTAATTCCATGCCCTCATGTATACATTTGAACTTGAACTTGCAAGAAACACGTATAGCTGAGGTGGAAAAACAGGGTTAGAGAAGCGTAAGGGGAAACAGAGGAGAACTGCAATATTGTCATTTATCCGCGCACAGCGCGGAAGCAAAATTCATATATATAAATTTAGAGCAAGAGTAAAGGGGTTTCTCTTTTTGGAAAAAAAAATTAAAGAATAAAAGGAAAACCCCACAAAGCTACCTTTCTTCCCTTTTTTCCCTTCGCTTTTCCTTTTCTCCTCTCTTTTTTCCCTTCTTTTTTTTTCTTTTTGGGGACGTTTTGGGGGGGGGGCGACCGCCCCCACCGCCCCCCCCCCTGGCTACGCGCCTGACTGTGAGAAGGGCGCTTTTGGCTGAAATTATTCTACAAGTAAATTTTATCTCTGGAAGAGGGGCGGGTAGCACTTATATGCATTGTCAACCTTTATTTTGTTTTCATTATGACCGGAATTCATGTCATTTGTATGGAATGGAAGGGGAATCGTCCTCGCCTTGCAAAAATGAACGGCAATGTACACCCCACACGGTGCGCTGCGATGACTGCGCGGTATAAAAATGACCATTTTTGAACAGGTTTTGGGGGAGTAGTGTCAAGTAAAATCGGCTCCAACATGAAAACGGGTAAAAACGGGCAGCTAAATTTGGTATCGACTTAAAGCTTAGACATCTGGCAATATGATGATGATAGAATTTAAACGGAAATCTACGGAAATCTAAACTTTTTAAATGTAAATGCAAAAAAACATGGATTATCCGCCTATTTCGAGGAATAATTATCTTATAAACCTCCTGAAATGTGTCTTTTATCTACTTTGAACCCTTTCACACACAAAACAGAATATATCAGGATTATGTGGGTGCCATTTCAGATTCCTACATGAAAAACCTCCTGTGAAGTGGCTTGTTTTTCAACTAAGTTGTCATATACGCGTCATTTCGCAAAATGTCACATTTTACGATTTGAGGTAGGAAATTAACAACCTTTATGCCAATTCCCGAATGAAATATTTTGCTGAAGTGTTGTCTTTCAGCTGGGCATGACAAAAATTAAAAATCTGAAATTGCACCCGTTAAGGGTATCAAAAACACCGAATTAAAAAAAAGGGGTAGTCTTGAAAAACTGGTCAATGGTCAATCGCAGGGTCAAACGTATTTAGGCTGTTTTTTCTAAAGCTTTTTTTAAAGACTAGCCAAATGTGTTTAGGGCATGTTTTTTGTTTAGGGGCCAAAATGTGTAAATAAAGCCCGCAAAACAACTTGTTAAGGGGGTTATTTTGCACACAAAGAAAAACTCGTTTAGGGGGTGTATGGAAATAATTTGGCCACACGCATGTACAGCAATACATTTGTCCCCTCCCCGGGAGAACACTTAATGGGTATAACTTGCTGTTTTCATGCTGTTTTTCAAAGGGGCGATAAAACTGCCACAAAACAGCTGTACAAAGGAAGAGAAATGGGCTACAAATAAAACGGCTGTACAAAAGGGGGTGTTGAAAAGGGCTACAAAACGGCTAAAATAAGGCAGGATCCTCACTGCCCTATTCAACAAGGTGTCATTTTTATCAACTTGTTTCTGAATTTTCGGGGGGTGGGTGACAAGTGACACCTCAATTAGGGCCCCGTTGCATAAAGGTTACCACTATGGAATCCTTTATTTTGATTGGCTGTTTATCAGCATTACCATGGTAGTTGCCATCGGATTGCGAAGTTATTACCATAAGAGTAACTTTAATGTAACAGGACCCTAGTTCTCTCATAAAAATATACAGGCATAACAAAACATTACCATAGTTTTATCAAGCAAAGTTCTTTCCACTGGTTGCCTTTTATAGCATTAAAAAAGGATTGACAAATCAACGTTGTTATTCCTGTATAATTTTCCTGAGTTTTCATAAGAAAAAAAAATAGAAAATGAACTATAAAACTATATGGGTTTCTCTTTGAAGTTCAAATACAATCTGAAAAATATTTTGGTAGAATTTTCTTTAATTGGTCCCACTCAACTTAACATAAAATGCATTATGAGATGTGAGTTACATCATGATAATGAAGGGATCTATGTGACATTGATTATTATCATGGTTAATAATAAAGATAAACACCCATTATTCTTGATGTAAATTTTCTGAGACACTCTGTACTAGTAATGTTCTAGTTAAAATTCATTGAAATAATATAAAAGTCCTGTGTGAAGTATGTTTGACTACACGTTGTACGTTGGTAAACTGCATGCACGCATGCCTGGTAGAGCCAGGTAGGGGCTAACTTCAATTTAAGCAAAGTACTTAGCTAAAAAGACAAGTATCAAATTGAATACCAGCCAGTCACTAAAGTTTAGATTTTATTTTACATTCATGAAATTCAAAGTGTATGATTGACAACTGAACTTGGAAATAAAGGAACGTTAGAGACAGTTTGAGGTAGAATGGTATAATTTATCTGAATCATTATGCAACAAACACTAATAAATGGAGTAGTAAAAGACAATTAACATCTTTATATATATATATATCTGACATTATGCTCATAGATGTGGCCAACGTCATTGGAGTAAGTAAATAATGGTGGTAATGATCTAAAACAAAGTTAATCTTTATGGCAGATTCATATTGCACTCTATCAAATAGCAGGTTGAATACCAAAAGCTTTCATAAGTGTACTAATTGTGCCGTCAATATAAAATATACTTCATGATATATCTAACTGATATTCCATTCTCAAATACATTTTTAAACAAGTTTCATGGAAACCAGTTTATTGAGACCAGTTTAAAATGTAATTGGGATGCTCGAAGCAGTCTTGGAAGCAACCTTAAGAAGTCTTCAAACTGGTTGAGGTTTAGATGAGGACACACACAACCAGTCTTTGGGTGCCCTACTCAGTATACACAGTGTGAAGAATACTAATCATTGTGCTTAATGCAGCAATTTCCATTTTTACCCGAAACATGTGGCCCCACTGAGAGTGTTCCCATAGCAACAAGATTACTTTACGTGAAGTGATTCTTGAAACCAGTTCAGGAGCCGGTGATGAGAATGCATGCAAAGAGATCCTCTAAACTGCATGGTTTCCTAAACCAGTTCAAACAAGTATATGAGAACAAGGTCTTTAGCTGTCTTACAAACAATGATCAATTTTTTTTCTTCAAAATGAGTAATTAGCATTTTGTACGTTTTTAAAGGGCAAGTCCACCCCAGGAAAAAGTTGATTTGAATCAATAGAGAAAAATCACACAAGAATAGCGCAGAAAATTTCATCAAAATCGGATGTAAAATAACAAAGTTATGACATTTTAAAGTTTCACTTATTTTTCACAAAACAGTTATATGTACAACTCAGTGATATGCAACTCACTATTTCTTTTTTTTATTGTTTAAAGTATACAATATTTCTATTTTCACAGATTTGACAATAAGGACCCCCTTGGTTGAACCACAAAATATTAAAACAATGGTCCACATGTTTAGGGACGAATAAAACTTTGTTTATAATGACAATGTGGAGAAAATTAAAATATTTAATATTATAATGAAATACAAAAGAAATAGTAAGTGGGTCCCCTCATTTGCATACCGACCAGGATGTGCATATAACTGTTTTATGAACAACTGTCCCCATTACTTAGTATATATTTTACTTAAATTACCTCTTTAATCACATCTATCAGTAGATCGTGTGTTCTTTCTATAGCAGGGCATGTAATACAGATTTTTAAAGAATACATCATGGATAAAGAGTTTGTATCACTACAAGAAAAAGCAGAAATACATTTTGAGGGTATTTTATAGTCCATCAAAGGGAAAGTTGTTCACATGTGACATCACCCATCCTTGTCGCATTGCCAATGGGAGGATCTCCATAGCACTAGTGACTGGAATATTCAAATGCTCATAACTTTCTCACTATTTGTCCGATTTTTCTCAAACTTTCTTTATTCTTTATTCTTTGATTTTTCTGTTTTGACACAAGCTTACTTATCCCAAAGGTTTCATTCCCCTTTAACTATTCATAGAATCTGAACCATATAGTAGTGTTTTCTGGCCGTTATTAAATTTTAGATGGCACGTAGTCTGGGCAAGATGTACCCTCTCCCCATCCTTAACTTCGACATACATGACTTAAGACGCCGATAGAGTGCTGTTTAGCAAGGTGGGCGACAGCAGGACTTTCGGACATCGATTCTTCAGAGTATGAACTATTCATCAAAGACTGAACAATATGGTGACGTATGGAACTGAGACAATGAGCGTGATTGGATTCTGAGAACAATTATATGTGCATATTTTACGTCGATTATCGTAGAGCGAGTGCGTCTACTTTAGCAAAGAAATGGTTCAGAATAGAGAGTGGATAGTGGAGGGATTGTTTACCGATGTAAGAGGGTAATAGATATTTAAGTTAATCAGTTGTTATAGGTTTAAGTTTTGGAGAGGTTACGATCAGGTCAGTACAAGATCTGCTTTGTACATGTTAGCCCTAGAGGCAAGTACGGTTGTGACACATATGAATATTGTTTAAAGAATATTGTTACTTGGAGAGAGATAGAACATTGTATCCTTTGGAAAGAAAGAATCTGAGTTAAAGGCATGGCTGATGTGAATATTGTTTTTATTAAGTTGTCCCCATGTGACATTTTTCCAATGCCATTCAGACATGTATGAACTTTCCAATCTTGACGTGTTCTGTCACCTCAGGGTCTCTTTAGTTCATCTCCGTTTTATGGTATAAATTTGTTCCCAAAATACTAAAGAAAAAAATCAGACAAGCACAAATTTAATGGACAAATGGACATCCCGGTTGTCCACTTATATTGAGATCAGTGTCGTCGATTTCTGATTTACATGTCCCCATGATAAAAATGCAGCTTAATTCATTTAATCCGGTATTCTTGTCTGATCTCTGTTTGAGTAGACTCTAAAATTTCAACCATTAGGATAAAAAAAAATCAACGCGACAAATTAGAGTATCCAAACAAATTATTTATAAAAAAGAGAAATAAGTAATGCAGGACCAGATGTTCAGCATATTGAAATGGTATTGGATTTAATTCATTTAGTATACATAAAATAATCTTGACATATCTTCTCTGGGCACTGCTGAAAGAACACCTACTAAATAAAGTGTTACACTTTGTAAGAAGATATAAATGATAGAAAAATGAGTAACATAACAGCAGCCATATCTCTTTAAATGGATAATCCGGGCTGAAAATACATCTTAAAATATAGAGTAGAATTCACTGAGCAAAATGCTGGAAATTTCATGAAAATCGGATAACAAATGATAAAGTTATTGAAGTTTAAAGTTAAGCAATATTTTGTTAAAACAGTCATCTGAATATTCATTAGGTGGGTTGATGATGTCACATCTCCCCTTTCCGTTTTCTTATGTTATTACATATAATCATATTTTTTTCATTATTTCATACTTGTGTGAATAATATGTCTCCCTTATAATGAAATAAGTTGCAGCAATAAATATCTAATGCACTAAATCAGTTGTCAATCCAATTTTTCTAGTTCTTTGAGGTAAAAATTTGAATAAAACTTATTTCATATAATAAATACAAAAGAACAAGTGGGGATCATCATCATCATCAGCCCATCTAATGAATATTCATGACGACTGTTTTCACAAAAGATTGCCAAACTTTAAAATTCATTAACTTTGTTATCTGATTTTGATGAAATTTTCGGCATTTTGCATTTTGCTCAGTGAATTCTACTCTATTTATTAAGCTATAAGTACTTTCAGCCCGGACAATCCCTTTAATTCCAATGAAATGAATGAACTCTAAATTCAAGGAAATATTCCAATGTACTTGAAATTGAGATATGACATCAATTGATTCTTTTGTGCAAACTGAAAAAAAATCTAATCACAATTTCATGCAGATCAAATTTCATATTCACAAAAGCAAATGGCCTTGGGAATTTAGATATGCAATTGCCTACTTTCTATTTGATCAAAGTAACTCCATGTTAACAACTGTAAAGTTAATTTGGGAGATGTAATTTTTCGAATTGTTTGCGGAGGACCAAAATTCTGATATTCAAGGAAACCGAAGAAGAGAAGATTAAGAAATAAGTAAGTTATGGATGAATAAAAAGTATTGTCGTACTTTCTGTAGGGATCCTTAAATTGGCCACCATGCTTCAGAATCAGAGATTTAGTGGACAACTCTCCATTTCTGTTGTACACAAATATTTAGATTTTCTCTATTATCATTTAAATTGCATCGTGCCTCCTGAGCACAACATTTGTCCTGGGAAAATGCAATTCACATTGTATATGTCAAGGTCAGGAGGAGATAATGTGAAATATGTAAAATAAAGGGGGAAATCTGAATATTTGTGTACAAAACAAATGGAGAGTTGTCCACAAAATCAGCCATTTTGAATGATGTTTGCCAATTCGGGGATCCCCATAGAAAGTACGAAGAGACTTTCAAACTTCCATAACTCACTTATTCCATAACCGATCTTGATGAAACAAGTTTTAGATTACTCCTCTCATTTCATTCTTTCTGATATTTGATTAATTCTCTCCAATGTATTTTGGTTTCTTTTAAACCAATCTGAAAATTGACCACTTTTGAATGTCAATGATAATCGTAACGTTTTATGGTTCACACAAGTTGGTCCTTATTGTCAAATCTGTAAAATTTAATATATTGTACAATTCAAACAATAAAAAAAACTGAATAAATAGGGAGTGAGGGACATCATTGACTCTCGTGTGCATGTCAATGTGCAAAACTTTAAGCGTAACTTTAGAATATCATATCTTTATTATATTGCATTCGATTTTGATTACATTTTCAGCGTCATGGTTGTTTGATTTTTCCATGGGATTTTTTTCTATTGATTCAAATAAAAAAATTTGTGGGGTGAACTTTAACTTTAAACTATGCCATTCCTCATTTTCTCCTTTATTGCTAAAGATTTCTTGTAAATCATATTTCTACCCTCTGTCTCTATACTTCCTTCTCTCTCCATATCTCTGTTTCTTTTCATTCATCATTTCAACACTTTCATACTAAGTCATTTCTCCCAACATTCTTCCCCAACCTATTCAAACTGTCTCCCCATCTCTCCCTTCTTTTCATAGAATAATATTTCCTCTCAATCCCCTTCTTCTAATCTAATGATAATCAGTCACCCATTTCTTTTCTGTAATCAATTAGAATATGAGTTTTATTCTTTCATCTTTAAAGGGATGGTCCATGCTGGAGGTATTTATACTTCAATAGAGTAAAATTCAGAGCAAAATGCTGAAAATGTGATCAAAATTGGACAACAAATAACAAGGTTATTGAATTCTAAAGATTTGCATTATTCCGGTGAAACATTTCTAGGAATGTCTTCATGAATATTCATTAGGTGAGCTGATGATGTCATATCCCCACTTGTTCTTTAGTATTTTATTATATGAAATTAGGTTTATTCAAAATTGCTCTACCAAGAACTAAAACAATTGGAATGACAACTGATTAAGTGCATTAGTTATATATTACCACAACTTTTTTCATCATAATGGAGACATCATTTACACATGTATGAAAAAATGAAACATTTATGATTTCATGTAATAACATAAGAAAAAGGAAAGTGGGGATGTGACTTCATCAGCCCACCTAATAAATATGACGATGTGCAAATAACTGTTTTCACAAAATTTTAATAAATTTTGTTATCTGATTTTGATGAAATTTTCAGCATTTTGCTCTGTGAATTTTACTTTATTGATTTAGACATGAATATTTTCAGCCCGGAGCATCCAAAAAAGAAAAAAGAATATTCTCCCTCTATCACTTTTCACATCTGGGTTGTCTCTAAATTTTGTCCTCCCTTGTTCATTACAGATTTTGAATTTAAACTTTAAAATTTAAGCAATGATTTACTTCTCATCTCAATTTATAACAGTTCTCACCTGATAAATGTTGGTCTATAATGTTGGTCTAAAGCACATCCAACTAAACACACCCCAAGAAGTTAAGACATTTTAAAATTTGCTGAATTTTTAATAATACAATTTTTTTTCTGCAGAATTGACAATGAGACTCTACATAAAATCACATTAAATTATAATAATGGCAATTCCACAGTTGCCTTTTCATGTTTCATAAAAATAAAGTTTAAAAAATATAATAATGATGGGTGACATCATCGGTTCCTAAATTACATACTGACTGGGATGTGAATATAACCGATTTGTGAAATTAAACAACTCTGAAATGTCATTAGTTTCTCATTTTTGCATCAGATTTTGATAAAATTTACAGTGTTGAGCTCATTTGATGTTTCTCTTGTTATTTAAAAAAAATCAACTTTTGTTTGAGTTGACCTGCCCATTAATTCTCATGAAGCCTAAGAATCACAATACTTGCAAATAATTTCCAATTTTATGCATAAATAAATGATAGTTTTGATACTTTATAACCTACCATGACACAAAGAAATAACAATTCAGATATGACCTGTCTGCAAGGAGATATTCAATACCTTTGACCTGCTCCTTGGAGCTACACAAAAGACATCATAAAAATACAGATCTGAAATGCATCAGACAGTCTCGCATGCAATGTATATTTCATAATTCAAATACATACATGAAATATGTGCAAATCGCCATCTGGGAAAGCTAGTGGGGCTGTTTTCAATTCAATTTCAAGTAACATTAGGCTGGTGTTCTGTGTTTCATTATGCGTGCAAATTAATCCATTATTGTGAATTCATACGCAGTAGTGCTACGGGATTGGTCGGCCACAGAGTGTACGAAACAATGTGCACTAATTACTGTGGTACATGTACTTGTTATACATGTAACTACAGTTTTCCCGGAATCTCTATTACTAAATTGATCTTTACTCTTATCTAGGCTCAGGGAGTAACCAGTAGAATATATCTTTAATTTTTTCAATTTCCACTTCTGGCCCATGGAACCTTGTATGTCCACAAGGCTATCATAATGATGAACAATGGTAGCACATGCATTATGATACAATTAAAAAGTTATATTTAAAAGAAAAGAAAGTCTAGGGAGATTCTCAATACACATTTTAAATTCAAACAGCCAGAGCTAAAGTATAAAACTTAAATAACAACTTAAACACTCTCTAAAATGGCAAAGTAATAAAATCATTAATCACTATTTTATTAAGAAATTGGCAATTCATAAGTACATTTCACAATCATGCTTTTAAAAATTCTTGTTAAAATACCAATATTTTTTCAAAATGAGTAAAATGGTAGAAAATTCAACTAGAAAGGTGTTGCCAAATGACACTAAGATTGCTGTATATCTTAACATGTAACATTTTTGGAATATGGCAAAGGTATTCGGAGATCCATTTTATCTCAGATAAAATAAAATATTTTATCTCCGTTAAAATCAGTGAGATAAAATACCCTTAAAATCTCTCCGAATTGGTATTCTGAGAACAATTTTATCTTCATTTTATCTTTGTAAGACACACCTATTTTTTAATCAATATCCAATTAGAAACGCGCTTTTATAGCTCTCTCATATCACTCAACCAATGGAAATCCATTCTGCTAGGAGGTGTGGCGAAGGAGTGAGATTGCGTCAATTTATTGACTTCAATACGCTTGCACCATACGCTTGCGCGTCTTTACAGTGATTTCTTTTTGAAAAAAATGGCAATCCTCTCATCTTTTTTTCAAAGTCTATATCGCATCTTTTCAAGCATCATTTCAAAGACAATATTAGTCAAGAAAAGTCTTATGAAATGCTTCCTGATTGTACAGGAATAACTTTAAGGTGTTGTTCTCAATGAATACATAATTTTTCTTAATCTTCATTTCAACATTTGGAGTTAATTCACCTAGAAATATTGACGAAATCAACGTCGCAGAGATAAAATAGCCCCTACCCTCTTTTAAGTTTATTTTTATTTTTTCTTCAAAGTAACTTGGGCGCAAGCACATCACCCGCATTGCAATACCCAGATACGCGATGGGTATGTCTACGCAGGCACTGTTCTGTTGCGTATCATCTATTGTTACGCAAGATAAAATTTATACGCAAAATAAAATGTTAAATTTTATCTGAGAGATAAAATGTCATCTCAGAATACCAATTTCATTTTAAGAGATAAAATAAAATATTTTAAAGATAAAATGACCTCAGAATACCGCCCCTGGTCCCCTCTTTACCTAATCACGACTTAATCTACTCTTTTCATCTTCCCTTTTAGAATTAGCATATTCCTATAAGACGCAATACAAACAATGCTTTGTTTTTCAGTGATATCGCTTGTGATATCGATACTTTATAGAGCGCAACGTATCGTCTCAGATTTGCGCTTGCTTGATTCGCTGAATCCTTCGCGTCACGAGCGCGTAACAAAATGAATACATTAATGAATTTGCCAAGTTGACCTTTGTCATACTCATTTTACATTGCGCTGATGTGCGTATTGTCTAATACACGTACAAAACCACAGTTGAAGAGGGAGCATCGTACGAAATTAATATTAATGAGGGCTTATTTTAGCTTCTAATGGATTAAATAAAATGGCGGTAGCTTCGGGCCTGTATATCCCCAACCCCAAGGTTTACTCCAGTGGAAGTGCACTGTTAGTTGCAAGAACATATTGGCGATGAAAAAAATCGGACAACAATAACTTAAAATGATTAATTACTCATCGCAAAGCTCAGCGTTTATTTCTTAATTTAATTAACATTAATTTTTTTTAACCCCCTCCCCCAAATAAAATAAGGATAATACAGATTGTTAACATAGCAAAAAATGATTGCAGTGCCTATACAAAACTCATGTGCCATGTTTATGGGATTTCGAAAAAGGTCCCAAGCCATATACAGGGTATATGCCATACGATCTTTGTCAGTAAAGCCTTAACATAAATTATAATCGGTAATTATATTCAGCCTCAAAGCCGATTCTTCAGGCAAAAACGTTAATGGTTTCAAGGGGGCCAATAATCACTGGCGGATCCAAGGGGGAGGGCATATGCCCCGTGCACCCCCCCCCCCCTTTGAGAGGCATAATAAAAATTTGTGATGTCAATTTGCCGTGAACACAAGTGCCCCCCCCCCCCCCCCCCCCCCCGCTTGAAAGCGACGAGGACCCTTTTTTGGCTTGTCAAACGGGAAAATGTGCCCCGTCCGGCCCGCGAAATTATTTTTCCCACCGAGTTCTGAACCAACATATGAATATTCATGACTTGCGTCTTCGGATTGAGAGTACGCATGCGCGTGGACTTAACTCGTCTCCTGAGGATGACAAGAACACACTTGTCGAAACGTCGAGATTGGGTGGTCCTTTTTAGGACCAACATCTGCCCAAGAAAGATACATGGTGTACCGTGAAACCTACTACACTAATCAGTGTTGTAGTGCCTTGATGCTCGCGGCCTTGGCCTTAAGGCGCCTTAATGCCTAGCTACTTTTTCAAAGCCTTGGCCTCGAGAGGGCCTTGGCCTTGAGGATTTTGAGCCTTGAATTTTTTTTTTAAAGGCATTTTCAAGGCATTTTGTATTTTGTACTTTCATTTGTTTTAAATAAGTAATTATAAATGTTTCAATTGTTTTTTATATATATATTTAATAACACTAATGGTCAATACTACCAATCACCAGTAACAGTAGCAGCAGTAGTAGGTGTACTAGCAGTGTCATCAATTGTCACCATTATCAAGAAATTCAAACAAAGAATACATCAGTTATGAAAAATAGCATTATGTATTGGTAATGTGTTGTAATCATATGATGATAATGACAGTAAATAATAATGGTCATGATCAAGATAATAGTGCTTTGATGACAAGAATAATTTTTACATCTGACTGCAATTTTGACAACAATTTTCATACTTTAAACATAGCTAACTCTAAAGAACGATAACAAGGTTGATTTCTATTCCATTAGGATTTTCCTTGTATTATTTTCTTTGGCCAACAAGAATGTTTTAAGTCTTAATGGTATTCTGAAAAGATTTGGTAAACTTGAACACAGTCTCCAATTGTGTCATATCCAAATGGGTTATGTCAATGGCATGATGAGCCAGAAACTTTGAGGGGCCAAGCATGGCATATATAGAGCAAACTTTCTGTCAAAAAAAAGAAGAAAGCGATTGAAGCGAGCGAGTGAACAACATTTGTCCCCCTCTTTCTATAAGAAAAGCTAATTTTGCAATAGATTGTTTAAAAAATAATATCACATTTACTCCATCTTTTCCTTTCCCTTCCCCCCTTGTCTATATAAGTTTATTCTTGGTGGTGGGACTTCTTCTTCTCTCTATCTCTCTTCTAAATTTTATATTTGTTTTGGGTCAGATTGACAAAACAAAGGGGAAAAAATGTTTACTTCTTTTTAATCATATATCGTTCAACATTGAATCTCATTTCTCTACAGTTTCAAGGAAATAAACAACGTATTTGTTTTTGTGTCAATATGGTTTCAAGAAATAATAATTAACACAAAATAATTTAATAATTAATAATTATTAATATTATCAATAAGTATTAATAATTAATGATTAATTATAACTGTTTAATAAAAGTGGTTGTAAGCAGAAAAAAATATGAAAACTGACAAGAGTCCTAAAAATGATTCATTTTCAGTTTAAGCATTTGAAAATTTAAGCTTGCGCTTTGTGCTCTCTTGCCCCCTCCCCAAAAAAAAATCCCTGTAGGATTTTTTTTTCCAAATGAAATATGCCCTTTTTAAAAAAGAAATACTTTCTTTAATAATAAAACATAATACATTTTAGGTTCGAAAATCGCAGATTTTGAATCGTGCTTGCATCAATTATTGTTTAGTACAGTACTGCTAATGGTTACAAAAATGTATAGAATGTTGCTTTATGGTTGAAATATCACAAATATTTTGCTCGCTTCCTGCACTCGCATCAATTATTGTACTCGTTCTCTTCCCGTTCACAAAAAAATGCTTAGAATATCCAGTTTTCAGGTTGGAATATCACAAATTTTTGAGCTCGCGCTTTGCGCTCGCATTATTTTTTATTGGTGAGTTATGTATCTTATTCAAAATGCAGTAATTAACTGCTTAATTAACTGCTTCCTTTACTGGTCAGTATATAAAAAGAATTAGCGAGCGCAAAGTTATTTTTTAGTTAGATACACATCTTTTTCATGATTACAAAACCAGCTCAGAATAAAATAATTTCCATGTCTTATTACACGACATGTCAAGAAGTTTGAGCTCTTGATTCGCGCTGGCAACATCGCGCAAGTTAATTTCAACAATGATTAGCCCCATAATTGACCATAAATCAAGTTTTACAACTTCAGAATCTTTTTTTTTCAAAACCGCTTGCTCGCTATGCTTTCTCGCTGAGAAGTAAAACCTAAATCAAAATATCTATCTTATAATTAAAAATCACTTTAGAAAGCCTTTGCTCAACTTAATTTCTTTAAAACACACAATTACTTCACGCAGTTCATAATCTAATTTTTAAAATACATGTATCTGTTTGCACAAAAAAACTCATTTTGAAAAATGGGTGCCTTTTTGGCGTTGACCCCCCCCCCCCCCCCATAATAATTTTCTGCTGCCCCTGTCCCAGGGAGTGGAGAAAACATACGTTGAGAATGCCAGGATCCGATGACCGTGGTAATAATAATTATTGCAATGTAAATCGCCTATAGAAAAATTATGGATTATGTGTACACAACAACTATATCATTATTTTAATATGTCTCTATCATGAAATTATTTTTGTTTTAAATGTACAAAGGTTTTTTTTTTTCTCGCTCAGTCCCCTCGCTCACATACATTTTACCATGTGTGATGTCTGCCGCCTAAGTATTGTTAGTTCATTGTTCTGTATATCGTAAGTTTGAAATGCCTTGGCCTTGAGGTTTTCAGGCCTTGGCCTTGGGTTTCCATGCCTTGGCCTTGGTCTTTGGTATTGAAGCCTTGGCCTTGGGTATTAAAGCCTTGGCCTTGGAGGTTTGAGCCTTGACTACAACACTGAATAGCCGACTAATGCCATGGTTAACTTCGAACTGGTTAATTCCGAACTTCTCGTTTAATTAGGTTTAGACAAATATTAGCTTATTTGCCATGGTTTAATATGTCTAGTCCGTATACAAACCAGTCCTAGATCTAAAAAAAAAATATCTTAGTTCTAGTCTAGTCTCTATATCTAGACTCTGATCTACGCTGTATCAGCATGGAACCACTATAGTGTACCAAGGGGGGGGGAGACTGTCCCTCTGACGAGTCGAGTCACAACTGATTCAGGGGAAGTGCCCCCTTTGAGAAGCCAAATTAATAATTTGTAATGTAAAAATGCAACGGAAAAAGACGTATGTCCCCTTTTTTTAACGTGAAGATCTTTTTTTTTTTTTTTGCATGTCAATTTTTTTTTCAGCTAAGAAATCCATAATTTGGGGTGAAGACCCTTTTTTTTTTGGGGGGGGGGGCTTGTCACATTTTTTTGCGGACAAAATATCCTCTAAAAAATTTGCCCCCCTTTTGGAAAATCCTAGGTACACCAGTGCGTGCATGGAACGTATTCTAACGTCAGGCACAAATTAACGTCAGTGATCTTGATCACCGTCTTCACCCAAAATTATGGATTTCGTAGCTGAAAAAAATTTGACAAGAAAAAAAAGAAAAGATCTTCACGTTCAAAAGAGGGGAAAAACGTCTTTTTTCGTTGCATTTTGACATTACAAATTATTAATTTGGCTTCTCAAGGGGGGGGCACGTCCCCTGAATCAGTTGTGACTCGTTAGGGGGCAGTCTGCCCCCCCCCTTTGGTACACTAGTGGTTCCATGCTGATAGCGCGTAGATCAGAGTCAGTAGATCTAGAGACTAGACTAGAACTAAGATATTTTTTTTTAGATCTAGGACTGGTTCTGTATACGGACTAGACATATTAAACCATGGTAAATAAGCTAATATTGGTCCAAACCTAATCACACGTAAAGTTCGGAATTAACAAGTTCGAAGTTAACCATGGCATTTAACCATGGCATTAGTCGGCTATTCCTATTAGTATTGGGCATTAGACAGGTCCAGATTTGAGGTAAAGTTAATGCGCTAGCCTAAGCTAGCCCTACCCTAGCACATGTCTTGCCATTAATGGCAGCTAGTTTGATAAGTGTTTAAGAATTGAATATATATATATATAGATCTAAGCCTATAAGGCCTATGTAACTATGTAAGGGTACCGGTAATTTGACCATGCTAATTCATTCTGAGCAACGTGAATGCTTACGATCGGCACTGGTCGAGGCCAAGTCCACGCGCATGCGTACTCTCAATCCGAAGACGCAAGTCATGAATATTCATATGTCGGTCCAGGTGGGCGTTTCATGAAAGGACTTGTCGGACATTTTATCCGACAAGTACCAGTTTATCCGACAGTTACCATAGGAACAGTGCCTCTCAGCCAATCAGAATCAAGGAAAGATGTCAGATCTGACAACTTGTCGGATGAAAATATTGATGAAACGCTCCCCAGAACTCGGTGGGAAAAATAATTTCGCGTCCGGCCCCTTTGATAATCCTGGATCTTCCCCTTTGATAATCATAAAACTGAGGGGCAATAAAAGTTTTGAAATTGTAAAAATGAGGAGTGTGCCCCCCCCCCCGCTCTGATCGACCCCCTCTGCGTGACCCAGTTATTTCCTTGGCAGAGCTATAGGCCTATACGTGAGACTGGATCTGGCCGGGAGCTAGGGAACATTTTGGATGACTATTTGTAACATATTGATAGCTACTCATTTTATTCTTGCCGGTTTTCCAATTTTTCACCCATATAAGGGGATGCAGGGGGGCCAGGGTGGTGTGCATTAATTTTCAGTTGATTTTCTCCCTCGAATTTTTCTGTCCAAATTAAAGAAAGTCACAATTACTAATTTGCTGTTGTATACGTGGTTTGATTTGTATAATGAATTAAGGTCTTCAAGCTCGTCAGGGGGGCAATATAGGTCTTGCTTCAGGCTCGTCGGGGGGGGGGGGGGCAAAAAAAGGTATTTCAAGCTCGTCAGGGGGGGTATACGTCCTTAGCATGGGTTGTGCCCCCCCCCCCCCCCCCCCCGTAGGTACGCTAGTGGGGATAAAGCACAGCCCCAAAGATCGCTCGTGCACAGAATTGAGATTTATAATTTATTTTTTTACGTAATTTGCATAGTCTAATTCCAGACCATAATGATCAAATTGTTCGTCCAGTATACATATTTTGTTTCTTATGATAATCCTTCTCAAATTGTCAATTGTGGAATGGATTTACTAAAAATCTTCAAAACACTAACCTAATGAAATTCCTCAAATTTACAATGCAAACACATTTACTATCCAAGAATCCCCCATCTCTGAAAATGAACGAGTCCAAGTACCATACGAGGGTCTTTCGGTCAAAGGTAACGTATCGCACTATGCGTGAGCATGCCATGAACAAAAAGGCGTCTGCTAGAATTGTAAGCGCTCTATCGAGTCGAGGTTTTTTGTAGCCCGCTACTGTCCCGTACATTGCCGACGACACGGCGGTGATATTCATTTTGCCCAGGGCCCGATGACCTGACTTTGTCTTTCTGAAGGTAACATTTATCTGTCTTAATTGATCTTTCTTTGTATATTAACATTATAATTTCGACGAAAGAAAGAATAATTGATAGATTATAACAATTTTTTTACTTAAATTCTTCTTTTATCAGGTCAAATTAAGTGTCATTTGAGCTGCAAACATGGCGAATTTCGTGAACATTTTCGAGTCTGTGGGCGGTGTATTTGGAGAGATGACGTTGGCGACAATGATTCTTGTTTCAACGATCTTTGTCCTTGGAATTGCATGGGCATTTAAGAGTCTTCTTGGACCACAGAACAAGGTAATTATGCAGCTCATCTATGAGAATCATTGGCTTAGAAAATGGTACCAGACTACCAGTATATTAAAAGAGGAGGATTTATGAAATTTTGATTTGTCTTGCTCAGTTGCTCATTTTGCTGGTTTAACTTAAGTTTAAGTTAAGATGCCAGTGTTGTTGTGCCAGAAAGTTGTAAAAATTTCAAAGTGAGTTCTTACAGAATCCAGTTAAAATGTCCACCAAACTAGTGTCTGAATGTACAAGTAAAAAGTATCAATTTGCCAAAGGATTTTGGAAGAGATTGGGCCATGCGTCTTGAACTCGCCCCATGAAAATCAAAGAGGTTATTTTGTTTCGCTTTTTCAAATTTAATTTGGTTTAACATACATCATCTCAGTTGAACAGAGTTTGGGTTATTGATGTAATTTTAATCAATCATGCCTGTAAAAATGAGCGCAACAGCACATGAATTTGTAACATGGTGATTGAAAGAATGAAAATTGCGAGAAGGGGGGGGGGAGCGGTACACATGATGATAAAGTCTATTCTGTAGAGATAAGTTTCTTATAAGTTAATGTAATGTGAATAACTTTGGTATACAGATGTTTTATTTTGTTATTTTAAGCTTAATGTGACTACCGGTAGTTTAATAAATCTAACACTCTTAAATTGTCATTGAAAAAACAATTGATTAAGAAAATCGTAAAATAGAGAAAAAAATCTTGCACAGGAACACATTATGATTATGATTTTTTTTTCAGCTGAATAGAGATGTATTGTCATGAAATTGGTGTCATTTGAAAGCTGAGTATCAGCTGCACTAGGGTTAATAGTTTGAGCTTATATTCTGACACTGCTCTTGATATAACAAACAAAAGATTGGTAGGTGGTGATGGCAGCATAATGCATTACTTGTGACTCTATGAGATAATTGTATAACTTTGTTTTTCAAGGGGTTGGGCCTTTGAAAGGCATTCCAAAAACAAATTATATTGAAACTAACATTCTATAGATCTGAAGTGCTTTCTCTGCTCTCACATATTTAAATCCAATTATAAAATGCTGATGCTTGAATGTCAATATGTCATTATATGAAGTGCCAGTCAGTCAGAAGCTTAGTTCACTGTTTAAAGCCTTCAACCACCACTGACCAACCGGTGGTAAATCCTGGCTGTAGTAAATCATATTGGTACGACTTCAGATTTCAATGCCGTGGTTGTGGATCTTGTCTTTGGACGGGTATTAGATAAATAAATTCTGCCTTGCATTTTTTTTTCTTGCAGGACATTAAACTCCCCCCTCGTCTGCCGGCCGGTATTCCATTCCTTGGCCAAGCAGTGGCTTTTAACCAGAGTCCTATTGACTTTTTGGAGAATGCCTATGAAAAGGTAAGGTGTGGTTGAAAATGGATGACCTCTGTCTCAACAGCACTTTGATAATTTCCCATCTTCTATCCAATTATAATGTAAAGTAATTTTATAACATAGACATTGGTTAGACTTTGATAACATGAATGTGCTTTAATATTCATATTTTAATTCGCTCACCCCTTACATACATGTGACCAGCGCCCCAAAACCAACAATAAGTCACCTAGGGAGGTACTCTGTAAAATAATAGACAAAATAGTAATTTGGTCTACAAAAAGTAAAAATTAGAAAATCAACTTACCGTATCTGAAAGATTTTCTTTATACTGCCAAAATTTGAAGTTGTAAAGTTGGATGAATGACAACAGTTTCGTTGACACCATTTGTGGTGAACGACTCGGAAGTTTCACTGAGATTGTACAGTGTGCACATGTCATTCTTGAGTGACCCGTCACTGTCACTGCCACCATTATCTTTGGGCAGTGATAACCAGGTAGTATATTGTTTTATGTCTTGATGAAAGAAAAATATGATTTGAAGTAAAACTTGAAAATAAATGACTTTTTTAGCCATTTTATGTATTGGAGTACATGGAAGAGAAGTCCTTGCCTTACATCACTATGACATCACATATATGCGACCAATTTGAAGTATGGGTATAGTGATTTACCACTTTTAAAACTTTATAACTTTCTTATTGTTCGTCCGATATTGTTCAAACTTTCACCTGTCAACTTGTCTGATTTTTCTTTTTCCTCTGAAAACAAGCTTTTATTTCGGTTGGAATCCCCATTTAACAATAACATTAACCTTTATTGTTTTTTCTTACAGTATGGAGATGTATTCTCCTTCACGATGGTCGGCAAGACCTTCACCTACCTGATTGGATCCGAGGCCAGTGCTCTCCTCTTCAACAGCAAGAATGAGAACCTGAATGCGGAAGAAGTCTACAGCAATCTGACTGTCCCTGTCTTTGGGAAAGGCGTGGCTTATGATGTCCCCAATCCAGTATGTCCAGTCTTGTTGATTTCATTTCATTGCCCGCATCCTGAAGTCCAGTTTCACTTAGGCCATGGTCTAATTCTGTGCTAATCTTATGGGAAGCCAAAAATGTCAAAATTGTGTTTACATTGTACATTTTTTTAATGTTTACTGTGGTCTTTCCTAGTGGTGAAAACAACTGTCTGATTATTTTCAGACAGTTATGAAAGATTTGGGTGTTAAATGAGCTGATAAATTGAACGTCTGCCGTTAAAGATGTGTGTAAAAATTGGCTATTCATACTAGTTAAACCACAAACTTAGACCAGTGTTTAATTTGAACTTTAGTTCTGAATACAGGCTGTAGTGTTTAAAGATATGTCCTTTAGTTGTTTTTGTCATGCCAACATAGCTGAAGCAAGACATGGGCACTGCTCTTTAAAGGCGGCAGCATTGTCAACATCAAATCTTAACCAAGATCAAGTTTTTGTTATGTTGTAACTTTGAAAGAAAAAGAAACTACAGTATATAATGAAAGCTAGACTGTAAATATTAAGACTATCTCTAAGTTGTTACATCAGTCTGGTGTAACCAAAGAAACTTTCAATTTATGAAAAATGTACTTGTAAACTGGAATATACCTGAGAATAAATTGAAGCTTTCACATGGTATTGAATTTCAAACCTTCTGTTGATAAAATCAAACAATAGAAAGACATTTCATTCAGGATTTCTCCATATTTTTTCTCTCTTAAATTTGTCAGCTTCCAATGTTCCATTCAGCTCTGCCGCCATATTTATTAACAATTTCGCATGAGCACCAAGATAACACAATAATTTTTTAGCTCATCCGGCCTGAAGGGCAAGATGAGCTTATGGCATGGCGTCCGTTGTCTGTCATTTCTTCATCAATTTCAATTCTATATCCTCAATTTATGTCACCAATATAATTCACTAAAGTGTCAACTGGGCTGAAATTAAAATTGTGTTAAATTTCGTTGCGAGATGCCGGATGAGCTCCACATCATTGATGTGCTTGTTTAGATAGGTGACCAAGTCACAGATGTTTGGTCACAAATCTGAAACTGCTTATATTAATACATGAAGATGTTCCTTCAAGAGGTTCCTGATCTTTACTTTGTCCTGGAATTGTGAACATTCTCCAAGACTTTCTTCATTGAATCATGTATTGTTTGATTTCACTTAGGTGTTCTTGGAGCAGAAGAAGATGCTTAAGACCGGTCTCAACATCCAGCAGTTCAAGAGACATATACCACTGATAGAGGAGGAGACGAGGGAGTACTTCAACAGATGGGGGAACAGTGGAGAAAAGAGTAAGATAATATTACAAGACATGAGAAAGATAATACCTTCGCACATGGTTGATCCAGGCAAGGTGCATGGGATGTATTTCCCTCTGCACTTTGGGAATCACCATTTTGACATACAGTATTAATATAGCTGAACGATTTTCTTAGATGAAGCTATAATCATATTTGCCCCTCTATTTTTAAATTTGCTCACAGCTACCTCTAATTTAAAAAACCCTGGTTCTGCAACTGCCTTTTGCTCAAGGTTTTTTTTTTTTAGTGTATAGTGTATAATGCACTGATATTCAAGTAAAAATTTGAAATACATTTGAATTTCATTTATTTCAAAGCATATATAATAAGGAAGTCCTTTGGGTTATAATTATTGAGCAAAGAGAAACCTAATTGTATTTAACAGTCCAAGAAATAATTATTGTAGACTGTATAATGAATTCATTTTACTTGAAGTACGTCATTCCCAGAAATTCCTACTTGAATTAACAAATCTATCTTTGTTCTGATCTTCTTCCACTTTTTCAAGATCTCTTTGTTGCTTTATCTGAGCTGATCATTCTGACTGCTAGCCGATGTCTGCACGGTAAGAAGATTTTCAAATAATATAATACACTCATAAAAGTATATTAATATTACTTGTGAATTTCTATTGTACAGTAAGTATATTTTCTTGCAATCTGTTACCTGTGAGGACTTAAGGCTTTGTTTGAGTCCTCTCTGAGGGACCCACAAGCACTAGCCGAAACTAACAAGTCATAATTAAAGGTCAAGTCCACCTCAGAAAAATGTTGATATGAATCAATAGAGAAAAATCATCCAATTTAATCAAAATCGGATGTAAAATATGAAAGTTATGACATCTTGAAGTTTGGCTTATTTTTCACAAAATAGTTATATGCACAATTTAGTCACATGCAAATGAGAGAATTGATGATGTCCATGACTCACTATTTCTTTTGTTTTTTATTTTTGAAATTACATTTTTTTTAAACGGATTTGAAAATAAGGACCAACTTAAATGAACCATAGAATTTTAAGCATTGGTAATTCCACATGTTTAACAAGAAATAAAACTTTGTTTCACAAGACAATGAGGAGAAAATTAGAATATTTCATATAATAAAATTCAAAAGAAATAATGAGTGAGTGATGTCATCAGTTCGCTCATTTGCATACCAACTGGGATGTGCATATAGCTGTTTTGTGAAATTAAGCGAAGCTTTAAAATTTCTTTTGTTATTTCACATTTGATTTTGATGAAATTTTCAGTGTTGTGCTTGTTTGATTTTTCTATTTTTATTCAAATCAACAATTCAACTTTTAGTTTTGGTGGACTTGTCCTTTAAGATATCAATTTAAACAAAAGATAAGGAGAGAACTCTCCTTTGTTTACAATCTTCACTCTTTCTTGTATGTTATTTTGCATTCATAATAAAGAAAGAACTTCAGATAGTTCAAAAGACCCTTAATACTGTTGCCCGTTCACGGCATGCATTTACGAAAATAACTCCATGATCTATTTGATGTGACATGAACTTGAACTTTGTTATTAAATCTCTATTTGAACCTGCTATCTTTGTTCTCGATGAGTTCACACACCTTGAAGCAATGAATGCTGTGTGCATGTTTGAACTACATGTACTCCAAACCTAAGTGTTTGTTTATACAGAAATTTGATGTGATAATCAGGAATGTTTTTTGTTTGCCCAAATCACTAAACTAGAGAAATTAAGGTCTGTGTGTTTGTGATTATGAGAGAGGGCATATATATGGATGGGGGGGGGGGGGGGGAGGGTAATAAAACAATTACTTCCTTCTTGATGGTAATGTAAAGTCCCCCCCCCCCCCTTCAACTCACAAGTACATGTATATTCTTGTACCTTTTTAAATTGTAGACTTAAGAATAATTTCACTGAAAAGAGTGAAGCTTTGAAATAAGGCAAAATATTTTACAAACTTTCTAAAACTGTCTTGCATAACCTTTGACCATTAGGGAAGGAGATCCGGAGTGTATTGAATGAGGAGGTAGCTCAGTTGTATGCGGATCTTGATGGTGGCTTCACCCATCTTGCCTGGCTGGCTCCTAGCTGGATACCATTCCCAAGCTTTATAAGGAGAGATAGAGCTCATAAGAAAATCAAACAAATATTCTACAAGGTGAGATAGTTTCTAGTGTATAAATTCTTTTATATCTTACATAAATCTAATCATGTATGCTGATTGGTTTAAATAGCATCATGTGACCAAACAAATTCTCACTATTTTGCAATGATGTCGAAATTGAAACGCCCATCAAGGAAATGTGCTATTCCGTCAAAGAATCATTATTTTTTTTGAAATCTTGTTATTGTAGTTGTAATACATAGAAAGATGTGTATATTAAAATCAGTCAAGAGGGACAAGAAAAGGGGTTTGGGGGTTTGTTGTGTTCATGGAAACAATGTGTGACCGATTTGGTAGGTTTTAATGTATATGTACAGAGATAAAACTTGAGATCCATATTGTTTTACTTAATCACAAAACCACAATGCTGCTTTAAAAATTATTAGAAGAGACTATCTTACAAAAAAATCACACATATATATCTCAACTCAATATTTCAGTTGTGTTCTATTTACCCTGACACAGGCCATCGCCAAACGACGCGAGACTGGAGTTGAAGACGACATGCTTCAAACGCTGATTGAGTCTCGTTACAAATCAGGGCGCCCTCTATCCGATGATGAGATCGCAGGGATGTGTATAGGTTTGCTCCTAGCTGGTCAGCATACTTCATCTACCACCAGTGCTTGGTTAGGATTCTTTGTTGCTAGGGATAAAGAACTTCAGGTATACTTCATTCTTTATTTCAACATGATTTTTAATAGTTGAGTACCCCATGCCATGGCCCCAATTCAAACCAGAGCTTGTATCTATCTTATTCCAAATTTGTAAAGTATTGAATTATGATTCATTGCTGCTAGAGGTTAACAACTCATTTCATTTTTTGTCAATTATATCTCAGTCAGGGGCCTGTCTTACCAAAAGTTGTAATAGGAAATTCAGATCAATCTTGACTTGAATTTATATTGTATCAAATCAAAATCATATTAAGATTGATATAAATTTCCTGTTTTTTTTGTACAAAATCTGAGATTTTTATCTTAGTTTGATTTTATTTGAATCTATAAATGGCAAATCTTTATAAGACTTGGAAAAAGTTTAAATGTATTCTCACTCTGATTTCAAATACAATTTTTTTCCTGTTTCCTGTACTGCGATACTTAAAACTTGGTCAAAACCTTGCAAAGACCAGAAATGGGGAAAAGTTGTAATTCGTCTGAGAGCTAGTAAGTGTTGTACACTTCAATACAGTAACATTTGTTGTTTTAACCTTTTTATTGTGTTTGGTACAGGAACGTTGTATAGCAGAGCAAACCAAAGTGTGTGGGGATATATCAGCACCGGTCACATATGAACAGGTACGTCATAGTCTTATTAATCCACTCTGATAAAACCATGCATCATGTTGAAATGTACCTTGAGGTTCTGTGTTGTAAATCAGAGGAGTATTTAATCGCCTGAGAAGCATAGTGACGTTAACTGATTTTACGTGCGCAATAAAGAATTCGAGAAAATCGCTTTTAAAAGTTTTTTTGACAATGTTTTAAGATGGATTTCGCAAATTTGCGTGAATAATTTCCTTAAAATTTTCACGCAAGAAAACTTGAAGATGTCTTTAAACTTATATCAAGGAATCACAATAAAATGTGAGCATTTCCAGATAATACAATCTGTTTAAAAGTTAGCACCTTATGCTTCTTGAATCTTTGTGGATTGGTGGGTGCATGTGGGAGCATTAATTACTTAGCACCCTTATGCTTCTTGAATCTCTCCCAGCCAGTAAAAATTAAATTAAGGGTTGCTCTCATGACAAGGACTAAAACTTGAGATGCGCCACAGCATGTTACTTAAAGTATTGTGCAACTTAAACACTTAATGTATTGTACAACCATTGTACAACTTCTTTCATTCATAAGACATGCCATAGCGTGTCTTGAGTGTAATATCCTACAGGGCAGCAAATATGTTATTCAAGGCACTGTCAAAGGAAGATTAACTTGATATCTACTGTATGTGTGTATGGGGGGGGGGGGGTAGTGATATTCAAGCCATATGCTGAATGTTTAACAAGATCTGCAGATCCAAGGATCATATACAATAATGTTAAATGATGAAGAGTTTATTAGTTGCTTCAATAAGCACATTTTGTACTTGGCTCGCTAGAAAACCTGTCCATCCTTGTATAAGAAGTACAAGTGAATAGTTACTCTTCACTGGCTTCTTTTTCATCTGAACATGTCAACTCTCTGTAGTATTTGTGGTAAATTCTGGGGATAACACCTCTGATTCACAGAAGGCTACAAGGTCACATATCTTGGCATGTGAAATGGGCAAAGGATCCACTGTACAACTTCTTCAAATCAAGATCCCCAGCCATCTCCCTAGTTGTTTTCACCCGGATTGATCTGAAATCTTCATCCAACTCATACTTGAATAGAATCGTATTTGGATGATCCTTTTGCATACTTCCAGACTTTGATTTTCAGCCAATTTACAGGCTCTCCATCAGTCGCCCGTTTTGTGTTTGAAAATATCTTTAATTCAATTGATTTCAGATCAGTGAATTTTGATGAATCTAGATGGATGACTTTATATGGCTCACTGGTCTTCTCTGCACATTAAATCACAGTACCCCATTCGTTTGGATGATAGATATTTCTTTTTTTCAGGGCTTCAGGGCCTTTTCAATAACTGAATGAATGGAATCACACTCCATATGAGTGTGGCCACTTTCCAAGAACTTCTGTTCTATAACATCTAGTGAAGAGGTTCTTACCAAGTAACACATTGCTGCTGCAACAAATTTGTTTCTGTTCTGACCACCAGAACAATCTGAAAACATACAGTCACATGCTTGACTTTCTTAGGAAGTGACTGAAGCTGTAACATGAGGCATGTGCCAATTTCACAAGACCCTCGTTTGCCCTCAGTTTCTGGCCCAAATAACAGAAACCTTCTTTGGTGTGTTGGTCATACATTGTAAAATTGTAAGATGATAGCTTTCTCTTACAGTAGAAAACACTTGCATTTGAGCAAGGGGAAGTCAGTGTTTGTTGCAGATCAAATGTGAAGGATTTAAAACTAGGATCAGTGTTGCATCACATTTTGTCTGTGCGTTTATCATCCCTTGCCCTCTCTTTCTCAGTGATATGTTTCTTCTGTTCTTCAGCAGCATTTGCTTTTTCAGTTGGATCCATCAAGTCAAATTGTGAGCATCTATTACATCTATCCATTTTAAGAACATGAAAGCCTTAATTGAAGTACTTCCTGAATAATTGTCTGTACATTGTTGACATGTTAAGGTGTGGAAGGAATTGCTTTTCTGTGGTTTTTCTGCAGTAATGAGATTCCATTACTTGAAATGTTTGTATGTGCTTTTTGACCTTTTCTATGATCGAATCCTCTGTCTTTCAATGTTGCCACAGTTCCAATATTGTACAAATACATCCTCTCTTGTTTCACTGTCATAATTTGACATACACTTTGAGAAGCATGATTTATTGCACCCTTTCCCCATACTTCTCTCAGGAACATCCCTGGCCTGAGTTCCTGCTGATCTTGATGGTGTTTCTTTTCAATGTTTCTTCCTACACGATGGTGGTCTCTGATAAGAAGAAAGAATTATTTAGGCTATCAATAACTTGACCCAATCTACTGTTTGTAATTAAATAAAGAACTTTTCATTAAATTTCAGTAAAATAAGTAGGGTTAAAAACCTTATAGTATTAGGACCAGGGGGAGGGTCTTGGTAATAGTCCAGGGGTGAAGTGTCCTTGAACTAAAGGAAGGTGCAATGAATATGAATTTTTTTGTATTAAGAAATGTCAATTATTTTACTAATATGATACAAATTGAATGAACTATTTTTTTTTACATTTTCATTATTAATTACATCTTATTCATTTCCAAAATAAGAAATGAAGTGAATGTAAAATACTAAACGAATAAAAGTTTATAACAATTTGGAAGGAAAGCTTGATCTCTGCATTCGTATATGATTGATGTAAATCATGAGCTTTATGTGGCCAACAAGAACACAACACCTAAATGAAGAATAATCCACTGGCAAAAAAAAATATAAGAGTGATAACACTCCTTTTATGTCTCCGGAATTAGAGGGTAAGAAATGGGGGGGGGGGTAAGGTAAATACAACCATACATTAATAGAACTGGACGAGTTAACGCCCATATGCTTCTCAAGAATAGCGCCAAAATGAGTTAACGTCAATGTGTTTCTGATGGATATCTCAATAAATTTTTTAATTTAAGATTTTTCGATTAGACCAAACGAAAGAGAAATAAAAACTCTGAAAGATGATATGTAAAACAAAAAATCGACCCGGGGACGAAAATTTAAAAATAGTTAACGTCACTATGCTTGTCAGGCGACGATTTCATAGTCTGTGATTTTCACTGACAACTGTTATAAGCTACTGAAATCCTTGATCCTGATTGGCTAAGAACAAATTAGTCACCAACTGTTTGCTTCATGAAGCTCGGTCTATGTTAACCATCAAAGTTTTGACAGTATGCAGAGGAATCCCTCTCCAGATAGGCTACACATATTTCTGTGGATTGATCTACAAACTTTGCTAATTACAGACAACCTTTTACTGGTAATTTATAATGTGGATTTTTGAGGCAGATGATCACATATGATGTATATTTTGTGAGACTTGCTTTGCTAGTAATTGAGTTTTAATCAGTAAACAAAAATTTGCATTTCATTACAGCTGAAAGACATGCAGTTACTGGACAACTGTATAAAGGAGACACTGAGACTGAGACCACCTATCATGACCATGATGAGGGTTGCTAAATCCTCCTTGGTAAGTGTATCAATCCAGTAGCGTTTCTGACTCCGCTTTACTATCTGATGATAGCATAACATCGTTTATTTAAATGCATTTATAAACATTTCATATTGACTGGATATTATAATTGCATATGGAAACAAAGACTATTATTAAGTTCTTTTTTTTAATAAGTAATGCATTTAAATGTTTATTTTATACCAATTTTATTTTTGTATATTTGTAAACCCTGACTAGTGAGGAGAGCTTCATAACAGAAACTAGTTTTAGTCGTCCTCAGGCACTAGTTGGTGGTAATTCCTTTCTCTTGTGCATATTCTTGTTGTCTTTTGCCTTGAAATAAAATTAATTAATTAATTAATAAATCTAGGTTTTTTCAAGGTTTGGGGGGGGGGGGCAGGGGGGCAAATGGCACCATTTTCTTGGGGCAGAATTAAGATGAACAAGATAGGAGAAAAATTGAAAGAAGAACATAAAAATCTGATGATCAACCAAAATAGGCCAGTATGATCAAGCATTGCTTCTGAAAAGGGGTACTATTTTGGTGCTTGCCCTTGACATTATTTCCAACTAAATATTAAAGCCACTTGATTAATCTCCATAGCCAAAGGCCATTCCATGTTGCGAAGCAGTGTAGTAGTGTCCATGAGGGTCTGTGGTTTAAGCTTTATGAATATTAATACTTCTGGAAGGGTTTCTCACATCAAGGAATTTCCATATTTTTTTCCCCAGAAGCAAGAGAGAGAGGGGGGGTTATGGTATTGTCTATAACTTCTGAAAAGTCATGATTCTAGAAATGTGTGTATTAAGGATGTTCCACACTCAAATTGAAATCCATGTCCTTTTCAACAAATTTTTAGCACCTAAATTTAGGATGGGTTTCAATAGAGGAGAGATGGAAATTCCAAATAATCAAACTTGTTTACAATGCCCTAAATGGTAGTTGCCCACAATATATTTCAGATTTGTTCATTCAATTATCAAACACCCACTCATACCGTACCAGATATGCTGATAGTTATGGGATCATTATACACAAGTGTAAAACAGAGAAGGGAAAGAAAAGGATTTCAGTACTCTGTTCAATTCTGTGGAATAATATTCCATCTGCAGTAAGAAGGGCTGCAACCTTGCAATCATTTATTTCATCCTGTTGGAGAAACCGTAGATCTCAACCCAGGTTATAAATCACAACTCGCGAAACTTTATTGTTTTTGTATCGTTCTAATTATGTTGTCCTTTGTTTTTCTTTTGTATGTGTTTAAATGTAGCAGGGCCCTCTGGGAGAACAGTGTACGTCACTGATGAGGCTACCCTGGATAAACAAGACTTTATAATAATAATAATAAATATCCCAAATATGCAAAAACTAACATGGGTTCATTTGCTTGATTTTTTGCTATCAAGCTTTGAATTTCACCCATTTAAAAGGTATTGAGAAATATGCAATAAAAATATTTTTGCATTTTAAGACCCCATGAGATCACAGTGTTGAGTTTAAACCTCTATTACTTAGTCAAAATCCATCTAAATTTTACATTATAGTTCGGAATTATATACTTAAGATAAAGAATCCACTTATATTGCTATTTATTTGCTTCAAGAAGTACAATAAATGCTGCACTTTATTCAAAACCCAAGTCATTTTCACCAAATTTTGCATGGTTGTAGAGATAGGTATACTTAAGGTGTTAACATTAAACATTGGGGGTTCATGTGCTTGTTTTCAAACTATCAACACTTTTGTTGGAGCAAATGCGCTTTGAATAATATTAAAAAAAAACAGAGTCAAAAGGCTTTTTATCTACTTATAGAAATATTCTAGACCACTTTCCCATTTAATCAAACTCAAAGCACTGCAGAGTAATGTATTCTGAAGAGGTATACCGGTAGGCGGTTAAAAATTTGGTCCATAGATCCTTTTCAGCTAATAGCGTCGTAAAATAACACATCAAAAGATTTGCTTTTAGAGTGGGGATGACTGGAAAAATCAGCAGATACCTGTAGTTTAAATCACCTGTTCACTTATTGTGACGTCAACGCGCATGAGGTAAATATGCGCAGATAGGGATGCGCACAAACATAACCGGGGAACGTCCTTAAAAGCCATCTTTTGTCAAGGAAAGTCTTGTTCAGGTTGGTTATGCATGCACGGTATTTAGATTTCAGTGAAATTTTCAGTGGAAAAATGAGGTTCAGTCGATTATTTAACTATTTTTCACTTGTAGACCTACAAAGGTATGACCATTCCTGCTGGCCATCAGGTGTGTGTGTCACCAACGGTCAATCAAAGATTGAAGGACAACTGGATGCCAGGACCCAAGGATTTCAACCCAGACAGGTGAGCATTTGATGATGGTAGCCAGTGGTGGTGGTGGGGGGGTTGATGATGATGGTGATGGGCAGTGTTGATGATGATGATGATAATGGTGATGATGATGATTGGAATCATGGTTGTGATGGTAAATATACAAATGATGCTCTTGATGGTGTGTTTATGATATCGCATCAGTGGCAATGCTGCCCAGCAATGCTCTTGATAACAATCGAGTACAAGAGCAAGTATACCCTTGGGAACGGTGACACGACATTTGCTCCTACGACAATTGCTCCGGTCTGAATATCTCAGATGGCATAGGGTTAGAGTTATGATTGTAATAAGAGTTGTTGGTTCAGAATAATGTTAAGATAAGGATTAGGGTTTATTTACTTTTGGAGGATAGGTTTTATGTTTGGCTTAACGTGCACATTTTCCATCGGAGCAATTGTCGCCGGAGCAAGTGTCATTAAACCTTAAGTACATGTATAACAGCTGGTTGCATCACCTTATTGTCAATCACCTTACAGGTTCCTTGACGAGAGCAAATCCAACAGCGAGAAGTTCTCCTACGTACCCTTCGGGGCTGGCCGCCATCGATGCATCGGAGAGAACTTTGCCTACGTTCAAATCAAGACCATCTGGTCCATCATGCTGAGGATATTTGAGTTCGACCTGGTCGACGGCTACTTCCCTGACATTAACTACCAAACCATGATCCACACCCCTCTTAATCCCATAATCCGGTATAAACGTAGGGAGGAACTATCATGAGCAGGGGTGGGATTTGGAAGCCCGTTATTGTGTCAAGCTCGTGCATCAGTATTGTTCTTGTGTCTGTTGTAGGATATTTTTTTAATTGTGAATGGATGGTCTGTGATAGCATAGCTACTAATTCCAGGAAGAAATAGTAAGAACTGATGCTCTTTAACACTGTTATGTCTTTTTTGCAATTTCAACAATGGAGGACATGTTACCACCACATGTTGTATTAAGAAATGCCTCTTCAAACAAATAGTATTTCTATGGATGTTTAATTATTCATTGATGGACATTTTCTAAATTATTATTTATGCCACCGCACTGGAGGTTTCCCCGAGTATCTGACTCAATCAGTTCATTCCCACAAGTTGATTTTCTAGTACGCCCATTGAATACTGAATTCTGAAATTCACATAGATTTTGTAAAGGGACCATTCTGTTCAAGTAAGCAATGGGTTAATAATGAAACAGAGAGCTTGATGTTGTGTAGTGTGTGATATACTACCTCAATGATGACAGCCCTCCCTTTTGCTTATATAGGAAATACATAGGAAAATGAGATTTATGTTCCCAGCAGTAACACACACCATATTAATAAGTGGTGTATGGTAACTTTATTTGACACTTCACTTTAAAGTATTATGCTAATAGTTTCTGGGTTTTTTTTAAAGCAAATGTGGTATGAAGATGATTAAGTGAAGTTTAACCATCCATTTGTCCATGACAATGATTTACATGTTACAAATCCTTGGCAGCTGCTGTAATGAAAACTTGCACTTTAGGGAAGTCCTACAATTGTAAATATTGGTGTTTACCCCACCCCCTTCCCCCCAAAAAGGTAAAGTTATGGATGGGTGTTCCTTGTTTCATGAAGAGAATGCTGCTTTTCAGGTAAAACCCCAATTCTAGGGACAAGCACTGAAAATAAAGTTGATATCAACTATACCTTGGCAAGATTATTCTTAAAGAGTATGGGGGGGGGGAATGATCTTCTGTTTTATTTTTATGCAGGGTAATCAGGTGTTTCAATCAATTGCAGAATTATTTGTTTGGGATGGTGTTATTTTTTCTTTGAAATATTGGCATTTCATAGATTAAACTGAAAAATTATTCTTTTCTATGAGCCAAATGGTTTTAACTTATTCATTGCAAAAATGATAAAAGTTGTGCTCAAAAGTTAGTAAACCCCACCACAAAATGCACTCTTTCATGCCGAATGAAGACAATAGCACTACAATGTTGGCAAGAAACAAAGTTAATAATGCAATAATATTCTATCAGCCAACTTCACAATTAATATATCTAAAACATGGCAAAATTAAGTGGTATTTTAATTTTCTGGTGGGATAACTTTTGAGCACCCCTGTATATGGTGGTATGTTGCGTCATAGCAAGAACCTGACCAAATACAATTAGCATCCAAGCACAAACAAAATACTACTTCATAAACATTATTTCCATTTTGTGTGTATTTTTCCAGCACATTCATTTATTTCAGGAATGTTGTATTGTAACATTTCCACATTTGTTTACTTTTTTTCCCTGTAAACACATTTTGTTTTATATCTTTGAAGGCACCATATATAATTAGACGTTCATATGAACGAGTGTCCATAAGTGAAAATAAAATGACATTAAACTACGAATGCCTTTATACTAGCATAGCTACAACTTTACAAACATGTATTCAGGTGTGTGGGACAAAGTAATTACTATTTGATTCAGGATTTGTTACATAAACATAACATAAACCCCCCTCCAAATTTGTAAAACGTTATCCATACTCCTCATCTTGCGTAGTAAAAGGAAAATACGAATTTTACAATTGATCTTATTGATAGGTGGAAAGAGCTTCCACGCACGCATTTTGAGACCACCGGAAACAAATTAATCTAAAGTAACAAAGTAAAATAAAAGGTAAAGCATGCACAAAGTTCTAAACCTTTTTCCCAGTGCGTGAGCATACGTGGAGTAATTTACGCAATGGTATTGTCCCAAAGTAATCCAAAAAGGTAAAGCACGCACAAAGCTTCACATATGTTTCCAGTGCGTGTGCGTATATGGAGTACTTTAAGCATTGGTATGGCCCCATACACTGTTTAGTAAATTGCCGATTCGTCTATTGCCAACTCGACCACTCACCACAGGGTCTACTTTCATCTAAGTCTAATGCCATTCCGTCCATCAACGTTTCGTCTGACAACCATTTGGTTCAATAAGCATTTGGTCCAATCACCACTTCTTCTAATCACCATTTCGTCTCATAACCAGTTGGTCTAATATCCATTTCATTTTCATTAATTTTGCACATTTAACACTTAGTCCAATTAGACCAAATGGTATATGGACTTAATAGCTATTGGACCAACTGGTTATTAGACGAAATGGTGAGTGGACGAATTGGCAATTAGACCGTGTGGACAGTGGACGAACCGATAGTAGACCGAATCATAGTAGACGAGATGACAATTGGATGAATTGGCATTAGACGAATTCGAAACAAACCCACTGTTTACAAGTGTTTATTGTGTCATGGAGTCATTTTCCTTGGTCTCAGAGGTCATGTGTACGAGCTCCACCCAGCTTATGGATAAAAATGATTGATCTAGATATCAGGGGGGTGTTTCACAAAGATTAAGTATGACTTGGAGTCGCACTTAAATGTCTCGTTGCACACAGTATAAAAGGCATTGGTTAGATCATGCCAAGAGGATGCGCATTACTGCGTATTGATCAACAAGATTGCTCATTGCATATCATGTATACGTCGGCATTTAAAAGCAACTGAAGTCTTTGTGAAACACCCCCCCCCCCCCCCAGATGTCAACTTGAAGGTATACACATGAATTATGTCTGGATCAGAATGATGGCAATGAGCGATCAAAATACTGTCCAAATTAAAAACGCAATGTACATTCAATTCTACCAGTCAGTTTGAACACGAATGTCCATTGTCGTGATATTCTGTTGTACACCTTTCTAATATGATTTCCATTCAAAGACAAAATAGTGCCTGAATATTGAATGCTCTGTTCAACAATCGATCTATTATTTAAAAAAAAATTACCAGACACTTTTAGTCTACTTTACACAGATAGAAATAAATCGTCTTTCAAACCTTTAAAAAACTGGAGACCATATTAGGATGAAAGTGAATCGTCCCTTGAATTAATATGCTCATATGTTTAAAATTATCATGAAACGTGGAATACTGTTTTAAAATACCATAAATATATCCAGTGAGTTGCAACTTACATTCCTTGATTGTCATTTAAATGTACAAGAAAACTGAAAATAAGAAAGAGACTGATTTTAAATATCATAAATTTCTTTTCTTAAAGTGAGACTACACATTACGTTGGAATACAGAAGCTACTTTATAGGGCTTGAAATTTTCTTCATAAATTAAACAACTTTTGGAATACTATGCTACAGATGCTTTCCTAAAAAGCCAATATAATGTCAAAATTGCACTGATTATCTCCCATTTATATACATTGATATTAATATTATATAATCCTTTTCTTCAATATCCATTGAAGTCTCGATTAAACCAAGCTTTCATTTCAATACTCCAGTTTACAATACAGCATGCAAATAGCCCATAAATTGTAAAGTACATATGGAGGTTGCTTAATATACAGGATATAATGGCTATATACAAGAAAAAAAGATGCAGTATATTCAGTGGAAAAAATGAGTGTACGGTACATTCACGGAGTGAAACATATGTTCATACTATCATACATATTTTGAACATTTCATTTCTGAGAGCATACATGTACTTACAGTAAGTTGAGCCGAAGCTTGTGAATACAATTTCATTTACAAAGTCAGTGCAAGACATAGTTTTGAAGGCAATACTCATAAACTGAGGTTGTATTATACCATACAACAGAATTAGAAATACAATATAGGCCCTATATGTGAAGAATGAATTCAAATTGAACTTTGTTTTTAAAGCCTGTCCAGAGGTACACAGCCCATAAAAGTCTGAGCAAATTTTTGCCAAGAAGAGGGGGGTAAAGATGTCATTATGACAACATAATTCAAGTCACACTTGCCCATTACATTTAGGGACCACTAAAGCTTTGTACTGATGCTGCAGTCACAATTCACCTATAGTGCCATAATGGTGCCAATTTATGAATTTCTATACAAATCATTTATGTGCCTGTGCCTGGTACAAAAATTATTTGGAACAGCTGTTTTCGACTCAACAGTATGGCCAACATAGTGAAATGTGACTGCAACACTATCATAAGCAATGTACCCAACTTAAAGACCCTGACCGGTGTAAAAACAATCATATATCAAAATAAAGGTAATGATTCATACAATACAAATATACCAAAAATATTACATATATCTCCTTCCAATAGTTAAAAATATAAAATAAAAATCAAAGAAACTGCTCCTCCAAAGTACGCTTCGATTGAGCACCCCCACGTCGCCTCGAAATGATGACGTCACGTTGTGTCAGGAGGGTTGTGATTCCATAGGTTTGTGTACAAAAGCATTGGGTATTTTATTCCATTTCCATGTTATGAATCCATTATTTTTTTTCGTTTTCAGATGAAAATGGCACTCAAAATTATTCACTGTTCAAATTTTTGTA
Source organism: Lytechinus pictus (assembly GCF_037042905.1). Lineage (NCBI taxonomy): Eukaryota > Metazoa > Echinodermata > Echinoidea > Temnopleuroida > Toxopneustidae > Lytechinus > Lytechinus pictus. The sequence goes on along the minus strand of NC_087248.1, from coordinate 14,868,640 downwards.
AACCTGCAACTATTCACTACCTTTTTTGTGATTTCTTTGTTTGGCTCTTATTGGGCCTAAATTGCTATGTCAGGAAAAGTTGTTATACATAATCTAAATGCAGATAGAATTGAAATCTGCGCCAAATAAGCAGGAAATAAAATATGGCAAAAACTAGTTCAAAACTGTAGATTTCATAAATTCAAGCTTGTGGGTAAAAATATATGTGATATCCCTCTGTGATAGAAGTGAAGAGAATGAAATGCGTTATCTGGAAAGCAAAAAAATCACCCACTTTATCTGTGTACAAACCTACGGAATCACGACGCTTCTTACACAACGTGACGTCACGGTCTCGAGGCAGGTGAAAAGCACAATAAAGCCTATTTTCTAAGCGGGGATCGAAGCCCGATAATTGGAATATTCTTAAGCAAAATACTCAGCTGGGAAGCGGTGAAAATGCATAAAGCATACCTTGCTGTATTTAGTAGCTTATAAGCTTTCGATTGGTATATAATTTATCAATTTCATTTTCGGGTCCGGTCTGGATCTTTAATTCATTTTCATTCAAAAAATAGAAAAATAATCCCACAACTTTTTTACAAAGACGACTGCGATATGCTGCTTTTTCGTCAGATTTCACCTTTAATTTGTTTCTGGGATTATATCCTACATGTCAGCAAAAGAATGAATCCTTATGAATAGTTCAAATTATTCTGAAAATGTTCTTTTCCCTCTGGACTGTTGTACCTCTGTTTTCATATGTACGAATTGAATAAGGAACAGACAAAAACACTTTTTACCTACACAAAAATGAAGTGACAAAATTGTAAGGCCCATAAGAAAATATATCACAACCCCATTTGGCAAACAATTAGCATATATATACAGACACAACATTTACAGATTTGTGACATCATCAATGATTTCATTTATCACTCCATACTTGTGTGCACATATATTATTTTGCAGGCACAAAACTGATATTGCAGTACACCATTGTGACACCCTGACAGTCACAAAAGCACATAAAGATTTTTAAACAAATGTAATGAGTGACACACACATAAACATGTACATAAAATGAACAAAAAAAATCTTGTAGTTTTATTGAGTTTTGTTACAAACTTGACACAAACCACGTGGGGTGTGAAGCACCTAGAAGTGTAGCAATTTCAATATGATTTTAGGGCACAAGGGCCCGGCATCATAAAGCCCAGTGACTGATCATGGCACTGAGTTTTACAATTGATTATACATAATAATGCAATCGGTCATAAAGATCAGCCCTACGATCAACCTTTGTGAAACCGGGCCCAAGATCTATTAAGTGGCAAATATTGCATTGATGTCAGGATAATCTATCAAATCGTGTCCATGGATAGATCTGTATCAATTCCCAATAAAACGCACTTCACAATGCCTAACTTTTTAGGTGCGACATCCCACGATGTGCAACCGAGGTTACAACTTAAAATCAGAGCAAAATATACTTTCTATAAATGAGTTCAAAGTTGGCTTTTAAGAGGTAGACCTTAATAACACATTCGTTGAAAAGTGAGTTTGCATTTTCAACGACACCATATCTTAAGATGGTTTTCCCTTTTTTAAGAAAATAAAAAAATGCTTCCTTGTATATTCACATTTTAATCACATTTTCCTCTGAACCCCCCCCCCCCCTTGAATTTTGAAGTAAAAACAAAACAAAAGATACACCAAAAACCCTGTTGATAATACATGTACATACCTTCCCCACCAAAATAAATTTTATGCATCATTTTCATGAAACATATAAGAACTTTGACCTTTAAAAATTCTTTGAAAATAATACATCAATTACCTCTAAAGCAAAAAAAACACAAAGATTTCAACCTGGAAGAGCAAGCAAATTAATGAATTGTTTTGACACAATATAAAATCTGAGTAGCTAGCACCAGACCTCCATTAACTGAACATCAGTCGTTTCTAAAACTCGACAAGGCCACATCGTACAAAGAGTTGCGATCGATCCGATCAAACACAACCATGGAAAGCCACCACAACCAAAGTATTTTAAAATGCGTAAATCTGCGTAATTGCTATGCTTTATGATCTATACTGGAACATACATCATTATCTTGACAAATCATTATGCTCCTTATCGTTTTCAGAAGGACATTGTATAGCTTTTCCATATGATTAATTATGAAATTGATTTTATTTCCATAGTTGAGACTGATTGGATCATTCGCAACTCTATGTAAAAAGGGGCCCCTGATGTGATATGACCTATTCATTTTCCCTCAATACATGTAAGTGTCCACTGATAAGCAAATGTTGCAGATTTGTGATCATCATTAAATATGAATACAATTCATTCCTTTCGAGCCTAATTATAATATATTCTATAATGACATGATACATGGCATGTAGGCAAGAAATTCTGAACAATTAAATAAAATGCATTGAAAATATATATTTTTTCAAATCCCGATTTCTCTTTAAATATCATTAAGACTTGTGTCATTTTCGAGTCTACAGATAAAAATAGTGAATTTTATGCGCTAGTTGTTTGACAGAATGTTTATCTTGGACAATTTCATTTTTTTTTACTGCATTCTTTACCTATAAACTGCAAGAAGGATATTTCATTGAAATTGTCATTAAAAAGTTCGAATTCAAATTTGATATGAGAGTGATATTAAAAACTGGAGTGATTTTGACCACTTTGCACAACATGAAGTTTCACTTTTAAAATCTGATTCAAATAAAAACATGAACAGGTTCAAGTGCATACATATTTAATACATGTGCTTGTATAAGTACTTGGCTTCAGCAAGTGAGAGCAAGTCATTTCCTTAAATAATCATTACAACATATTCCAAAATAGTCTTGACACAATGACTCTTTGCATTAAAGTGTTCCACTTCTTATGTTACCAATGACATCCCATGATCAGATAGGATAAACAAGCTTTAATTATCCATCATTGGGCGAGAATGATTTTGCAATATACATTCTGAACATGTCTGTAATATTCTGGCATTAATTTCATTAATTAACACAAAAGCAAGATTCAGATAACTATATAGAAGTGCATTGACTTCATCTTGAAGATAGCTATTGAAGCGAGGCTTGCAATCTGTGATTTAAAACGATTTTAGGTTGATTTTAAGCAATCAAATCATAGTTCTCCAGAAAGCCAAACTCGCTACAGGAATGATGTCATCTAAACAGATTGCTGAGGTTGTCTCGGCCTACTGCTTCTGAGGCTGGTGCAGTGCAAACCGAAGCTCATCACATGCATCTACATGCGTTTCTTATGGTTTATCTGACAGCTTTTGCTTCTAGAACATTCTCAACGTGAAGCAAGTGCATATGACTAGGTCACAATATTCGTGTAGCCACCTGACGCCCCACATTCTTATGTATATCTGTGCTCCCATGACAATGTCGCCCATAGTATTCATTCCTCCAGTTCACCACGCAAACGGAGCACATCCCCAACTCTCTTCACCACTCGTCATCCACCACCCGGCAAAGCGTTGTATGCGTCTCAATAGTCCATGGCACTGCAGCGATAGAAACAAACCAGGCTACTCTAGACCCCAGAGAGGTGCCATCATACTTTGGCGGTCATCTTCAGATGCTCCAGGGCTGTCCGGAGCCTCCTGGTGTGCTTGGGGTCGGTCACTCCACATCGCCTCAGGTCTTCTTCCTCCATGTCCATCAGGATGTCCAGCTCGTCCCAGCCACCGCCGATGAAGGCGTCCACGTACATGGGCATACCGAGATAGGTCAGCCAATCGCAGACCGTTGAACCTCGTCCTGCGTAGATCACATGCTGGGCCTGGTGAGCCAGGGTGTCACTACGAAACTAGAAAAAAAGAAAGGTATTGTGGATGAAAATTCAATGATCGTTGTGGTATAAGAGGAGAGTAGATTCTAAATTTGTATTCTCTCTTCACGTACAGATCAAAGATTGTCTAGATTGGCCATTGTTATCATAAACGTATACAATATTGTAGCATTTGTCAGAGTAATGAGGTGTGTTTTTAACATGGTACTTGTATGTAGTTTACAATCGACCAGCCATTCCACAAATTCTTACACATTTTAACTTATTAAAAAATGTTGTGAATTGAGGACCCATATAGAGAGGGTCGGCTGTATATATTCAATGGATTTGCCCATTTATGACATGTTCCAAAATAGCAACATGCTCCAATCCCTTACCCAGCATCGACCTTCTGCAATGAGAAACCTGACCCTGAGTGCCTCCAGACAGACTGCAACGTCCGGTACTCTCATCTGGACCTCTTCAGCATAGCGCTGGATCAGAGCCGCTGGGATGCCACAAAAGCCCATCTAGGTGAAAGGAATTTGAGAGAAAAATGACAATTCATGCTCTTATGCAACAGGCTATTGAAACCAGGGTGGCAACAAACTGGCAAAGCAAATATGGTAAATTTTTGCTGCTTGGCAGCTAGTCAGTAGAGCAGTGTTTTGGATTCCAGTATCCTGGGTACGATTTTCTCTTGGTGAGCAGTGGCGTACGCATGGGTGGGTTACAGAGGTAACCCATTTTTTAAACCCATTTTGTACGCAGGGAGGTGGTCACAAATTTCTGGTGAAGAGCTTTTTTATTTTCATCATTTTTATTTTGCTTGTCAACTTCTCATACAGCTTGAAAACCCCCCTTTCAAAAATCCAGCGTACGCTACTGTTGGTGAGCTACATGGAGTGCCTTTTGGTTAGGAAATTACCCTCATGACCAGGTACCTCAAAGAAAACTTTAAGGACGTTCCACAGTAAAAGTGAAATCCATGTCATTTTCACCAAACTTTGCACATAGATACTTTAGAACCTTAATATTCGAAATATGCAAAAATTAACATAGGTCCATGTGTTTGATTTTTTGCTATAGAACTTCAAAGTTCACCCAAGTTGATGTTCTTAAGAATTGCGCATTCAAAAGAATTTGGCATTTTTAGACCGCCCAAGATTACTACAATGAGTTTAAACCTCCATTACTCAGTCAAAATACATGAAAAAGTCATCAAATTTCGCAAGAGAGTTAATAATTGTATCGTTAGAATGGAGAATATATTTATAGTGCTATTTGTTTGCAATTTTAAGTTTAACAGCACTGTCAGTTCTAAAAAATGGCGTAAAAGATAACAAAATCCCAATCTAAAACAAACAAACTACAAAAGTACAATAAATGCTGCACTTTATTCAAAATCCATGTCATTTTCACCAAAATTTGTAAAGTTGTAGAGGAAGGTATACCTAAAAGGAACAAACATTAAAAAATAGGGGTTCATGTGCTTGTTTTTAAACTATCAGTATTTTTATTAGAGCAAATGTGCTTTTTAAAACACCAAAAATGCGCCGAATGCTTTGTATCTATGTGAAGAAAAAATCAAAACCACTCTACCATTTATTCAAACTCGGGGTAATATTCGTGATTCTTGGCAGCACTGCAGAGTATAGTATTTTGAAATTGTAGAGAATCTTTTTCTGAATGGTCCATGGAATAATTCAATTTTTTTGCTTCATGAAATAACGCATCGGATCTGCAGTTAAAGTGCAGAAGATGAGAAAAATCAGCACATACCCGCAGCTAATTAATCACCTGTTCATCCATTGTGACGTCAGCGCGCAGAGTGTAAACTATGCGCAGATCATAATGCGCACAAACATAACTGTGGAACGTCCTTAAGTGGTCAGTCATCTGGTTGCTTGCTTGCTTTAATGCTTTTTCAGCAATCATGAAAAATGCAGTGCTTACTTGGGTGTGCAAATCCAGACAGTATCTGGATTAAAACCCTTGCAGCGGTTAATATGAAAGGGTTAATTGTTTCATCATGATTGCATTTTTACTGTGGCAAACAGGATTATAATAAGACTTTGAGTGGGACATTAATCAATGTGATTAAAGTATGATATGAGAAGGAATTCATTCCTTCAACGCGCAAAGGAAAAGAGGATTAACACGCTGGGAGTAGCAGAGGGAAGCGGGACGAAGAGGTCTTAACGATACTAATCTACCATTTTGGATGATATTAGCTTTGAAATGCTCTACTTGGAAAAGAAAATCAAAGTCCCTACCAAAACTGACGCTTTGATAGGTGTGTGCAATTTTTAATAGATCTACATGTATGTTAGATGAATATCAAGCTAGTTGTAGGTTTAATAATAAATAAGTGTCATTAAATAGGAATAGTAGTTAACTTCTGGGTCACATGTGGGCTAATGAAGACAAACTGATAGTCTATTAGGAAAGTGATCATTATTTAAAGTCTGGTTTCAGTTTCTTTGAGCAATAATAATGATCTGACATTTTAAAAAATTGATAAAAAAATATTTATAGCAATTAGTTATCACTCATAAGTGCAGAGTCTGAAGACCCGGGTAATGAAAGTGTTTTAGTTAAGTACTTAAACCAATCCAGATCATGAGCATCATCAAGTATAATAACCATTTAATTGGTAAATATCATTATATTTCAATATTAAAACAAACTTACAGATGGGCAGACTGTGCTTTGAAGGAAGATAATTGAAAGTGAGTATGTTAAGGAGTCCAGTACAAAAAAGGCACATGGAAGATTTCAGGTATGGCTTAGCCTAAAAAATAGACTGATTGAGGGTCCCCATGAATTACGAATGAAATAACAATATTTCTTTTAGTTAAAGGGGAATCCAGCCTTGGCCATAAAATATTGCGTTGGGAAGGAGAAAAATAAATTAAACAGAATGGTGAAAGTTTGAAAGAAATCGGACAAGCAATAAGAAAGTTATCGCTGCTTTAAAATTGAGATCACTAATACTATGTAGATTTCAAATTGGCAACTGGGTAAGTAAATTATGACAAGGGCAAGGACAACTTTCCCATAGGCCATGTACTTTATTATCAGGGATTTGTGGTTTTCTCCTCAGTACCCATTCCCCTGGGGAAGTAATCTAAATATAACCCAGGTAGTATATTGTTTTATGTCCTCATGAAAGGAAAATATAATTTGAAATAAAACTTTTGGGAAAATTACATTTTAGCCAAAATATGTATTTGAGTACATGGAAGAGTAGTCCTTGCCTTACATCATTATGACATCCCATATGCGGCCAATTTGAAGTCTCCATGGGTATAGTGATTACCAATATTTACAACTTGTAAAAATTCATAACTTTCTTATTGTTTGTCCGATATTGTTCAAACTTTCACCTATCAACTTGTCTGATTTTTCTTTTCCTTATAAAAACAAGTTTTTGTTTGGGTTGGATTCCCCTTTAATTATAGGTAGTCTATTACCCAGAATGTCAGTAAGGAAAGACAACTGCATTTTTTGTAGGAACAGAATCAGCCTGGCTAAATTATCGTCCCAGGTTATTTGTACAGCATTTAGCTGGATGGAAGGTATCTTTACCTGCATATGAGCAAGCTGAACTCTAATATCTACCACTGAATTAGTGATAGGATTAACTGAAAACAGAGGAATAGCATGTATACTTGACAAAAGTATTCTTTGGTCACATGCTGTAATACCACAGGACCTGTAGTATTTTTTTTAAAGGGACATTACTGCACTAGTTTGACAAAATAATTTTGTGAGGGAATCATTTCAAGTTCCCACCGTTATAGTAAATTTTCAAACAGGAAAGCTACAGGGTGTACTATTTACCTTGTCTGAGTAAGGTTCTTGTCTAATGTCAATGCCATCAGCCATCAACTTAGCATCTAACAGTTTCTCCAAAGACTGACTGTGCATACCAAGTCCCGTCTGCATCTTCTTTAGAGGCAACGTCGGCGAGGCGTGCAGCATGGGGTCCCGTGATACAGTGTCTTTTCTATTGTTCTGCCTCTTGTGGGGTGAGACGCTCCGCGACTTGCGCCTCCGACTGTTGAGTAGTAGGGCAGGGCAGGTATCCGTTTGCCCCACGGCACGGAGAAGCTGAGGGGAAGGCATGACCCCATTGACTGTACTAGACCAACCGTTTGAACACGTGACGGTGCCATCTACAGAGGCACTTCGCTTCCATTGGATCGATCCAGAATCCCCTATGACGAGTTGATTTTGCTCTGTTCTTGGAGGGTAGTTCATGAGCACGGGACTACTGGATCTCTGAGTGAGCTTTGAGTGCACTTGATGCTTTGGTGAGCAGCGTTGTTGCCGCGTCATTTGCAGGCTACGATCGTCCATCCAGGGAAACTCGTAATAGTTCTCGAGGATCTGCGGAGGGGTGGTATGTGAGATGGCTGCGACGGTGACAGGAGTAGCGCCGTTGTTGAACTGACTATGCCTCTGGAGAAGGTCCACTGCCTTGACGTCTGTCCTGACCGGTTTAAGGGGCTTGTCCTTTGGGACCTCACCGCCCCAGCCCCAGGAGTCAAGCCCAGAATACTGGTCGCACATCCTCAAATAGTGTCCATCCACTCCCGGGATCAAAATCCCTGATATATTATTGGAGTTATTACAGTTTGACCCTGGTACAAGGACTCCACTGACCTCGGGCGAAGGCCCCTCGTCCTCTTCCGCACACAGGCTCCCCAACCCCGATTCCCGAAGCATTTCAAGACTGCTCATGCTGTTCTTGCCATGCTTGCGAGCCGGAGACTGGGAATTGTCTCCACACAATCCTGCATCTGTACTTGCATAGAATCCAGAATCACGAGCTGCTATCCTTAGTTTATGTATACTAGTGCTCAGGTCTGTGTCATCTATCCTTTGGGAGGGGATCGGGGGAGGTATAGAGCTTTCTCCTAATGCACTACTTGATAATGTCCTTACATCAACACCTGAAAAAGGATAGATATTCACAATGTAATTGTATTAAACCATAAATGATACAGCCCTGAAGCTAACAAGAACATCTACCAGTATGTGCAACAACAAAATCTTAACACTATGACAACTGTAAAAAGAAAGACCAAGAAGAATCCAGGGGCCCGTTGCATAAAACTTTTTACCTGAGAAAACTCGGGTTGTTTTTACCAGAGTTTTCGCCCTGTGTTAAAGTCAATGGCAGAAATCAGACTAACCTTATTTTTCAGTTTTTACCAGAGTTTTCTCAGGTAAAAAGTTTTATGCAACAGGCCCCAGGAGGAATAAAAATAATCAATTGGTTCATGTGGTTTTTTTTCTACAGGTGCTGACTACTACAGTAAATTCCTGCATAACCAGATCTGCTAATTAATCTCTTGGAATGAGAATCTATATTTTGTGATCCCAAAGCCTTGTATTTTCTAACATTGACCTCTCAATGACCTTTGACCTTGGCCTAGTTACCTGATGAAATCATATATTTTGAAGAAAAACTTTAATGCAGTAATTTTCTTTAAAGATATAATTATGGCAAAATTGTAATGGTTGGCAGCTCTGATTTCAGCTTACTGAATTAAAGTACTCAAGGTTAGTATCCATTCATGATTATTAACCGTATCAGACATCTGAGCAGGGCAACTTTGACACATTGTTGCCTGCTTAAGACTGGGATCAAATGGCCGGTCAATAAATTTCCAATTGTTTATCCACCGGCCCAATTTATTGCCCGCTCAGGAAAGTCAATGAGAAAATGCGTGGAAATGTAGCGGCAATAAAGCAGAGCTAACATCCGGGTATTCTACGCGTTTTTGTATGCGTCCTTGAACCGCGCAGTACTATACGTCATAATGGTAATCAAGTTGAGACAACGCTGGATACTGCGTCCCTAGGCCAGAGACGCGTCATTTCAATTACGTCACAATGGTAAAGTTCAGAGGCCCAGTCTGCTCAACATGACAAACTAGATTCTCATGTTTAAAATTTAAAATATCTAAATTTTAACAATTTTTGCTCTAGATGTCTGATTTGGTTAATAATAGCAATATTGACTGGCCTGGGGGCGGAAGGACATATATCACCCTCACTAAATTGATATCACCCTCGTCACGACTCGGGCGATATAAATCTAGTTTGGGCGATATGTCGTATCGCCCCGAGGTCAGTCAGTATTGCTTTAATAGTGCTGGTCGATATTTGATTTCAATGACAGTCCATAATATCAAGCAAAATATCGCAGATAACATAATATATCACCAAGTCTAAAATTCAAGATTTCTTCATTATGAAGGTTTTCATTGGTGCCTGTCCATGAAAAGCAGGCATATAAGTACAAACTTACGTAGTTCTGAGTTGGTTTAAAGCAATACAGAACAGCATTTGTGGTAAATAAATAGTGAATAACTTTTCATAATTTACAGTATTTTAGGAATGTCATGTTTAACATGATATGCATATTATCATACTGCAATATACCTAAATAATCATAAAACCATTATCAAATATTCAATATTACACAATTTTGATATCAAAATATCATCAAAGTTCTTTTTTTTTTGTTATGTAGAACCCTTAAAACCTAAAAGGCAGACACAAATGACCTACATTTGATTGGTTCTAATAAGAGTTTGGCGACAGTCAATAGTTTGACCCTGTGCTCCAGGTTGGTAATCTCTAAACTGTCAAGATCCTCTTCGGTCAGGTTCTTGAACCTCTCCAGCGACGCTAGATCACGTGACTTGAAATCTGACAAGTATTTCTGCAAGGGAAAGGGAAAAGATGAATCAGAAGTTGGTTTGTAGCTGTTTGGTCTCCCATTAACCTAGCATTTTAGCTACTCGGGGGGGGGGGGGGGTTGATTCAACCATGGAGGTAAAATAGGAAGGAGTACCAACTCACTTTTTTCATTTAAAGCCATGTTTGATGCCACAGGGATAAGATATGTCAGGCATGTGTTTCATTGGCATTTTCTTGCTGATTGTAGACAAAAGATTCCTACCCAACTACAGACAGTTTCCCATGAAACTTGCAGCAGCATCACAAGTCGCCATCAAAGGCTATAGTGCACCTGTGTATTCTTTTGTACTTCTTTAGAAATTGAAAGCTACATGAATCAATATGCATTTGGTTGTCACTCCATCCATTTACCTCCATGGTTCAACGCCTCAAGAGCGCTGCATGATGGTAGTGGGCGATGTAATCTCCTCTGCAAGGCTGTATGGTTAATTTTCTTGTTTTTTGAACTGACCACTCCATTTTCTTTCAATACCATGAACATTTTATTGTGCAGCTCTGCACTATCGTGACAAACAACGATAATAAAGAAGCCAATACAATCATCCATTGTAAATGAACAGGTTCATCTGAAAAGAAAGGCTAAAATCATCAATGATTCTTTCTAGTGGACCTAGTAACAGGGTATCCATTTACATATGTTCAATTAATAGGCTGTCCCGACTGTCAAGAAAAAAAACAGCCCTCTATATGGACTACCTTTTTTATATGCACTCTCTAAAAGATTTTCATCTAAGCTTTTTATTTCGTCCCCAGGCAGTTTTATTTGAGTACCAGGCGTTGCAAATTTGGTCTCAAAAGATGTGCAAGAATCGAAAGTAAAGTGTCAGCGAGCGGCGCGGTCAAAGCAATTCGCACAGCAGAACAATGCAATATACTCACATCGCACTCTATCCTTCTGAGTAGCTCTTCAACACTTTGCAGATGCAGCACGTAAGAAGCGCTGGTTTGGTTAGGACCGAGGGGGAAAGTATGCCCCCCTTCCAGGCCGGGCATCTCCTCTCTACTCAGCTCTTCCACGAAGGTAAACTTGAACTTGCCACTCTTGTTCTGACACACCCCTTCCCAGTAGCCCCCTGAGGGTTTGCGGGTGATGTACACCAAGTCTCCTTTCTGAAGGTCGGAATTCATAACATTTTACATTTTGAACATAAGAATGTTACATTGAAAGCAGAGCACAAAGACCCATCACAAAAGACCTTGGCTCCGTAACACAAAGATTTGCGATGGATTGCAAATGTGAAAGAACCGCACTGATTGGTCCCTGGTCAGTATTTTCTACCAAATGCACATTTAACATTGATATTGATTGGTCAGTTCATTTAGCGATTGATCGCTATTCTTTGTGTTACCGAGCCCTGGCCTCCGTCTTACAAAGAGTTACGATTGATCCAATCAATCGTAACTCTATGGAAATCCATCAGTTGTCATAATTTGTTCAACATAACACTTTCAAAATGTCCTTTGTAAACAAAGGCAAACACACCAAAATGTCAAGAAAACAATGAATTTATGTAATTTACATCATATCTAGAAAATATTTTGAACATTCATGCATTCAAGATGTTGATGTTGCTGGCCGTCAATAGTTGTGATTGATCGGATCAATCGCACCTCTTTGTAAGACGGGCCCCAGAAATGTGCTTTGTTGGCAGGTGGTCTCTATGGAAATGATTCTATTCTTACAAGCTCCCATGAGGAATTACATTTCAAGGAGTCAACCTTTGGCCTTTACAGGAAGTTATTTAACAGCTTCAAATGGCTAGTCTTAATAGCTACAGGTATCTAACTTTTTTAATATCAAGTGGGTGGTGTTTACAGGTAGTTCACCTTTTCAAACCAAAGGTCTTAACAGCTAGCTAACTTTTTAAAACCAAAGGTCTATGCAGGTATCTAACTTTTTAAAACCATTGGTCTTCACAGCTAGCTAACTTTTTAAAACCAATGGTCTTCACAAGCTAGCTAACTTTTTAAAACCAATGGTCTTTACAGCTAGCTAACTTTTTAAAATCAATGGTCTTTACAGCTAGCTAACTTTTTAAAATCAATGGTCTTTACAGCTAGGTAACTTTTTAAAATCAATGGTCTTTACAGCTAGCTAACTTTTTAAAATCAATGGTCTTTACAGCTAGCTAACTTTTTAAAATCAATGGTCTTTACAGCTAGCTAACTTTTTAAAATCAATGGTCTTTACAGCTAGCTAACTTTTTAGAATCAATGGTCTTTACAGCTAGCTAACTTTTTAAAATCAATGGTCTTTACAGCTAGCTAACTTTTTAAAATCAATGGTCTTTACAGCTAGCTAACTTTTTAGAATCAATGGTCTTTACAGCTAGCTAACTTTTTAGAATCAATGGTCTTTACAGCTAGCTAACTTTTTAAAATCAATGGTCTTTACAGCTAGCTAACTTTTTAGAATCAATGGTCTTTACAGCTAGCTAACTTTTTAGAATCAATGGTCTTTACAGCTAGCTAACTTTTTAAAATCAATGGTCTTTACAGCTAGCTAACTTTTTAAAATCAATGGTCTTTACAGCTAGCTAACTTTTTAGAATCAATGGTCTTTACAGCTAGCTAACTTTTTAGAATCAATGGTCTTTACAGCTAGCTAACTTTTTAAATTCAATGGTCTTTACAGCTAGCTAACTTTTTAAAATCAATGGTCTTTACAGCTAGCTAACTTTTTAGAATCAATGGTCTTTACAGCTAGCTAACTTTTTAAAATCAATGGTCTTTACAGCTAGCTAACTTTTTAGAATCAATGGTCTTTACAGCTAGCTAACTTTTTAGAATCAATGGTCTTTACAGCTAGCTAACTTTTTAAAATCAATGGTCTTTACAGCTAGCTAACTTTTTAAAATCAATGGTCTTTACAGCTAGCTAACTTTTTAGAATCAATGGTCTTTACAGCTAGCTAACTTTTTAGAATCAATGGTCTTTACAGCTAGCAAACTTTTTAAAATCAATGGTCTTTACAGCTAGCTAACTTTTTAAAATCAATGGTCTTTACAGCTAGCTAACTTTTTAGAATCAATGGTCTTTACAGCTAGCTAACTTTTTAGAATCAATGGTCTTTACAGCTAGCTAACTTTTTAAAATCAATGGTCTTCACAGCTAGCTAACTTTTTAAAACCAATGGTCTTTACAGCTAGCTAACTTTTTAAAACCAATGGTCTTTACAGCTAGCTAACTTTTTAAAATCAATGGTCTTCACAGCTAGCTAACTTTTTAAAACCAATGGTCTTCACAGCTAGCTAACTTTTTAGAATCAATGGTCTTTACAGCTAGCTAACTTTTTAGAATCAATGGTCTTTACAGCTAGCTAACTTTTTAAAACCAATGGTCTTCACAGCTAGCTAACTTTTAAAAACCAATGGTCTTTACAGCTAGCTAACTTTTTAAAACCAATGGTCTTCACAGCTAGCTAACTTTTTAGAATCAATGGTCTTTACAGCTAGCTAACTTTTTAGAATCAATGGTCTTTACAGCTAGCTAACTTTTTAGAATCAATGGTCTTTACAGCTAGCTAACTTTTTAGAATCAATGGTCTTTACAGCTAGCTAACTTTTTAAAATCAATGGTCTTTACAGCTAGCTAACTTTTTAGAATCAATGGTCTTTACAGCTAGCTAACTTTTTAAAACCAATGGTCTTCACAGCTAGCTAACATTTTAGAATCAATGGTCTTTACAGCTAGCTAACTTTTTAAAATCAATGGTCTTTACAGCTAGCTAACTTTTTAGAATCAATGGTCTTTACAGCTAGCTAACTTTTTAGAATCAATGGTCTTTACAGCTAGCTAACTTTTTAAAATCAATGGTCTTTACAGCTAGCTAACTTTTTAGAATCAATGGTCTTTACAGCTAGCTAACTTTTTAAAACCAATGGTCTTCACAGCTAGCTAACTTTTTAGAATCAATGGTCTTTACAGCTAGCTAACTTTTTAAAACCAATGGTCTTCACAGCTAGCTAACTTTTTAAAACCAAAGGTCTATGCAGCTAGCTAACTTTTTAAAATCAATGGTCTATGCAGGTACTTTTTTTTAAATCAGCGGTCTTTACAGGTAATTAACTTGTTCAATCCAGAGGACACATGAGCAGGTATGGGTAATCTTAACAATCTCCAGTGTTCATATAATCATCACTTGCACCAGCATAGAGCACTTGCATGGTAAGAAAGATTATGCAAAAGGCCTCCATTGTAGACTTGTTTCAGTACAGACATTCTAAAGTTCCAGTTAGGGTCTGTATCTGCAGACAAGTACCTTCCCTGCTTTTAACATCCAATCATTAGGACCTACTATATATGCAGAACATGAGAATGTTCTTTACCTTGAATGCCAGTGCTCCTGTGTCGTATGGGCTGGGAATGTAGTCTGTCTTTGCCCTTGCTACGGAACAGAATAGAGTAGGTTTGAGTTGAACGTCGGGGCTGTGCGACTGTTGTCTTCTCGTAGATGGACCTATTACAGATGAAAATAATGACATTTATGAAGATGAATTGAAAACAACTGAACAACTGTTTTATTAATAAAAATCATTTCTTTTATGAGAACCTCAAAAACACATTTTGATTACTGCCTTTGGGGAAAAACATAAATTAAAGATAGATACAGGTAACACAACAAAATCGTAAATCTGTCAAAAAAAATTCTTATAATTGGCCCATTAAAATGCCAAAGGATAAAAACATAATTCCATAGTAATCTCTTTTATCAAATAATTTATGAAATCTACACCATCATAATATATTACTTTCACATTATCTCTTTTATTTAGTGACTTTCGAAAGTTTTATGTCCTCAGGGTCTTTTTTCCCTTTCTTTTTCTTTCTTTTTTCCCCTTCATTTTCCTTTGAAAACAAAAATCAATGTTGATAACCCTTTGGAAACATCTTTTCACCAACTCAAAATGTGACACTACAGCCAGTTACATTTCATTCAATATCATTCCAGTCAAAACCCTTTTCATGCAAATTTTTCAGGAGCCTATACATAAGAAACGCAGCATTCATGGATCAGACCAGACAAGATGTTCTAAAAATGACAAAGGTTTGTTCCAGTAAGCTGAGCCACCCACCTGATGACATGTTTCTCGAAGGCACACCCTAATATCAGGTCATCTCATTCCATCATCGCCTTCTCAAATTTAAGCAAACCACCTTCCTTCTTACTTGGCTTATTCAAATATGGCATGTTTCTTAGAGGCATTGTAAGGATTATATTCATCCAAAACAGGTATTTTTTCTGCCGTGACACTTTGTATTACATGTAGTGTCAGAACACTGCTGCATTTCTATGCATCTTTTTTTTTCACTTTTAGACCCCCCCCCCCCATCCACTCACTTTTCTCTATTTTTCTACCTTATCTCTTCCTTTTTTACTTTCTATCATTCTTTCTCTCTCTCTCTCTCTTTCTTTCTTTCTTTCTTTCTCTCTCTCCTTTCTTTCTTTCTCTCTCTCCTTTTTCTTTCTCTCTCCTTTCTTTCTTTCTTTCCTTTTCTTTTCTTTTCTCTTTTATTTTCTTTTCTTTCCTTTCTTTTCTTTCTTTCTTCCTTCCTTCCTATCTCTTTCTCTCTCTCTCTCTCTTCCCATTCTGTTTTTTGTTTGATTCTATCTTGCATTATCTATCGATTCTTCCTTTATCCATTCTTGACATTGGGTCTTCCATCCTTGTTCATATCTTTCCTTTAATTCCTCCTTCTTTTTCTGTCACTCTTTTCATCTTTTCTCCCTAGATTTCTTTCCCCATTTCTGTCTCATTGTACATACTTATTTATCTGCTTACTTTCTTTCTTTCCGCCTCTGTTTTCTTTCATCTTAATAAAACCTAAATGACATAAAATAAAAACACTTACCATCACTACTACTGAAATCATCACTTGTCGTGGAGCTAACCGTGCTCCTACCAAGACTACTGCTAGGACTATCACTTCCTCTCTGAAAAACCAAAAAAAATACAAAACAAAAAAGATTAATCAATCTCTATATTCATACCCCACCATGGAGAAAAGAGGAAATCAATTTTTTGTTGATAAAACTCCAAGATGGAACTTCTCATCCAAAAGGGACAGGCTAATGAAATATATTTCTTAAAAAAGTGAAAGGGCTATAATAAAAAGTTCGGGATGGCAATTTTGTTATCATCACGTTAAATAGTTCAATAGAAAAAAAATAATATTGGCTAACTTTCAGTGACAAAAAGCATTGTGAAGTCAAAATCATTGACTAATACATTGATAATATATTCCCACTTAAGCCCTAACTTAAAGTATACTGCTGGCCTCTCCATTTACTTTCACATTGTTCTCATTGTAGGGATATCATTGAAAAACATATTCTAATTCATTGCCTCCGACGAAGATTCTGCTAGGATCGAAAGCTTAGGCCCCTTTTTGACTTTCATTTTGAAATCATAAACCTTATGTTAATTCACTGCATTCTCAACAAATCATCTAGTAAAAATAATCGAAACTTATTTTCAAAGCTATGCTATCCATACACTGGCAAAGTCAACTTCACTGCGAAGATTCCTAGCAGGTCAATTTGAAATAATTCTATTGGATCATCACGTGTATTGTCTTACCAAAGTTACATAAGGATCACAAAAAGTACAACCTCTTCCGGCGAAAATCTGGCTACCGTATGGCGACAGGAAAATGATTGATAATCACACTAAGAAATCAGTGCTGAATGATAATAATCTAAGGCCCATTGTTTAGATTTCACAATGATATTATCTTCCATAGATTTTGGACTGATTCCAAGTATGATGCACCAGTCATGTTAAAGCATTTGTATGCTGTTACGGAATACTATTTATGAAATCAGGTCACAGATTTCCCTCATTTTCTCATAAAGTAGCCTGTGAATGTCTTATTGATCATTATCTAAAATGCGATTACTTGCAAATACAAAAAAAATAATAAAATGTTAGGGTTGGTCCACGATGCAGTGTGGATGCAGATCCTGGTTTCAGAAAAACCTGTTTACAATTGCAAGTAAAGTAATTAATAATTGACTGAAGTGGTCATATTTGATTGGCTGGAACAAAATTTGTCACGGATCTTAGCATTTATTATAAAGTTTATTGAACCAGGCCAAGATAGTACTGGGTCCCGTCTTACAAAAAGTAACGATTGATCCAATCAATCTCAACTGTATGGAAATCGATACCATAATTTGTTTTCCAAGAAAATTTGCACAATCTCCATAGTAAACAAAGAGAATCACACTGAATATTCAAAAGAATGATGAATGTATGAATTTACTTCATATCTAGAAAATAGTTTGAACAAATTTGCATTTTTGATGTTGACGTTGCTGGCCATCCATAGTAGTGGTTGATCGGATCAATCGTAACTCTTTGTAAGATGGGGCCCAGGTACACATGATGCAATAACCATATGATAAACTAGGCCATCCATACTATTCATGCACATGCCATATTAGTGTAATGAATAATCTTTATCAGTCGCAGAATAATGTTAGCATGAGTGTCAATAAAGAATGATGAAAACGACTTGTAAAACTCGGGTCATAAAGAATAATTATATACAGTATACACAAATATAAAAAAATTCCCCTCATTTTTGTCATCAAGAAAAACCTTTTAAACATGCATGACGTATAAAACCAAAAAAAATGGTTGACTTGTAACTTCTTATGAAATAGGGGGGGGGGAATGAATTTTCTTGATTTTGTAAATGTGAAACAACAAAACCATACATCATTATGTATCAAAAGGCACTTACAACACCAATGCACCCTCCAGTATTTATCCTCAAGAAACAGAATTATGTCAGCAAAATTCTAAATTTACAAAAAAATATTGCTCTGTAAATTTCTGGTACCAAGTCAAAATGCTGTATGTTGCTGAGAATGATAACAATACTACATGTTTGTGAATATTAAAAATGTAACAATTATAAGAATGATTTCTGATGCACACTAAAAGTGTATAACCCCCTTTCACCAAGAAGACCCTGCTTCACAAAAAAATATAGTCCTTGGCTGGTTTCAATTGGTACCAAATTTGAATTATCAATATTCCTAATATCTTATCTATACCCATCTTCTTCTAAAGTCTACAGAATTATACAGGAGCATCAATCTTGGTAGGATACATGTCAGGCAAGCATCGTGACATTGCATTGACATTAGTATATACATGACAGGTACATTCTGTCCTTTTACAGGAAAAGTCACATATGTCACTTGCTTCCTTCTGTTAATTAGGGCAACAGATATTCCATGGAGTGGGTTGCATTCTTGGTTTACCACAATCTAAATCCAGGACTTTAGTCAAAATGTCTATGTAGTACTAGGTTTCGTCTTCCTAATCTGATATTAATGGTGAAGAAGATGTATTGAATAATCTTTATTTGCTAATTTCAATGCAAAATATACGCATCCAGGGGTGAGCATTTTTAACTGCATGATAAAAGAATTTGTACCTCTTGAAGTAGTACACAACAAGCACTAAAAAATAAGTGATATATAGTAATTTAGGATTAACTTAATTAATGTTCAGTACCAAAACAATGGGTTAGAAGCTAATATCCTTATTAAGCCAGGGTTACACCAAAACTGAATTCTCCCGAATAAATTCAGACCAACTCTAGCCGATCCGACCTAATTCGGATGGTTTCGGTGGATTCGAATGTTTCTCGAATCCTTCCTGAAATCTTTCACATTCGCATATAGGGAGAACAGAATACTCCTAAAACCACCTGAATACTTGCATTCGGATGGATTCGCAGCTGATTTGGGTCCGGTGTAACCCAGCCTTAATCAAGAATTATTAGTAAAGGACACACTGATAATGTCTTGGAAGAAACAGAGAAAAAGGTAAATAATGAGATTGAGAAGGTGCTGTCCTTAGTTTGTTAATGCAAATCTCATGCAGACAGGCTTCCATGCGAGTTAGACCCTTCTTGCTCTCACCTCATACCCAGACAGGGACCCATCGGGAGACGTCATAGGGGAGGAGAGGTTGGACCAGGGGCTACTAGCCCCCCTGGAGGAGTAGGCCACCACCGGGGAGCGGGTGAACTTGCGGAGGAGGCGCGGGCTGCGACTGCTTATCATGACCTTGAGGGACTTCTTGGGGGTCTGGCGTCGTTTGAGGAAAGAGAAATCCATAGACATGTTGGCCATGTTGTTGGTGGTGTTGATATCAACTTGGTTTGGCCTATCTGGGGAGGTGGTGTGTGTGGTAGTGGTTGTGGAAGTAGTGGCTGCAACAGCAGTCTGGACACAAATAACAGGTGCTCTGTTTTTATTTTCTTCAGATGTGATTTTGATGAGATGAATGCCAGATGAATATATTATTAAGCGATGATGTAAATCTTTGTTTATAGGTTTGAGAGCTGAAGATGTAATCTAAAAACACATGCATCAGATAAAGAGTTATGATGTGAGCAAGTTGCCAAATACACTGAGGAAAGTGGCCCAGATTTTACAAGAGTTCACTAAATGTATCCATCATGATGAAAAGACTACCACTTACATGTACATGAAGGTACGTGGTAGAGCTACCTTCAAATCAACGCTCCTTGTTATCCCTGGCACAACAGGACTCATTTAATTAATAAATCACAATTCGATGCAAATACCTTCCAAATTTACAAGACGGTGTACTACAACTAATCCACAGAAGACATTAAGAATCGCATAGAATATTTCAACACTTGCAGAGAGCACTAATTGAAAGTTTTGAAGACCTTGGAACAATTTTGAAGAAGTACATCTATGATAAATCCATAAGGCAACTGATCAAAGAATATCACTAATGGTTGTGTCTCAAGGAAACTGTGATACCTGTGCAATGACGAAACAGGTCACGCGATGTGCCAGAATGTGGGTTTAGATAATTGTCGATTCATTCGGGTGTTAGAGGAGGGGGAGGGGGAGACCAGAAGCAGCACCTTAGGAAAAATAGGTCGGTGGCGTCACTCAACGTAGATCAAGAAAAGGTAATCCTGAACAACCTAAGCCAAGTGTGAAAAACAAACTACAGAAGTGAAGTGATTTATGGTTGATCCTAGAGACGTTTTAATCCTACAATGCAGGGAGGCTGTGGAAGGGTTTCTTCAGGCAGTTCTGTTTCAATCCACAGTCCTGGATGATTTCTCAAAGACATCAGTATCTATCCTTGGAAAGGCTGTAAAACCTGCTTCACACAATCAATTGCAATTTCAGTAGAAGTAGTCATGTATTCTGTGTACATGTATTCTGCAAAATCACCATTAAAAAAAAATCCAGGATATACTGAGGGCTAAAAATACTACATGGTGGCTTGTCTTTGTATCTTTTGCACCAGATAAATCTTGGTGTTTCTAGAAGGAAGTTCTTGCAATGAGCGTTGGAACGGTCTATAAACATCGGCCACGTTGAGATAGGAACTGTGAAATGCAGTCCAAATGTTAGACCACGTCAGCAGCAAGTTCATGTTTTAATCTGTTACAAACATACGGGTTCCATTTCTCTCGGAAGCCTTCTTTTGAAGAAAAACACAACCATCCGCCACTTTATCTATGTCCTCTGTGGCTGCATGAACACTATAAAAATATATCCCGTTCCCCTCTTTCCTTCGTACATCCTTACATTGGCAAACATCCCCAGAGTAAAGGCATGAAAGTTCCATAAAAATTGTGACATCACTGTCGCCTGCCAAGAATAATGAGGATTTAGCTTCACAAGACTGCCAAACATCTGTCCCGGAGCACCAAAAATATCCATGGAGATTTTTTTTGCCCAACCTATGGAAGCTTCTTCCAAGTGGCTATATCACCTTATCTCGTGGCGGCATCTGCGATCCGTGTCGCCAGTGCTTTCTTGTTTCGTGCCTTCAAGAAAATAGTTGGACATGAAAGACCCTATCTCATGGCTACACACTCAACTGCCCCTCTCCCCCTTTCCT
Organism: Lytechinus pictus; assembly: GCF_037042905.1. Taxonomy (NCBI): domain Eukaryota; kingdom Metazoa; phylum Echinodermata; class Echinoidea; order Temnopleuroida; family Toxopneustidae; genus Lytechinus; species Lytechinus pictus. The sequence goes on along the minus strand of NC_087248.1, from coordinate 14,847,145 downwards.
GCATATGGAGTTCAATAGACCTTCTCACTCAGCTACAGGAAGAAAAGTTAGATAACAATGTCCTCTCAATATACCCCCTACACTCTCACATCTAAACATATCATTATGATTCATGTTCAGATACAGAGTGTAACCCACATAAATATAACATGAATCACAATTATTTTACCAAAAATGTTAACAAGATTTTGCACTTAAGGTCAAAGAACTTTCTTTTCTATCCAGGAAGTCTGGGTTTTTTTTCCAACAGGGAATAATTTTGGAATGAGGAACCCTAAATTTTAATTAGATTACCCTAGAAGATTCAAACTTACATCATCACAAGCACTCTAAAAGGGCTATCTAATTATTCATTATCCTGTCAAAAATTTTTTTTTTTTTTTTTTGTTATCTTAAAGTAAAAGATCAAAGGCAAAACCAAAAAAGTCAATATAGATTTCTTTTTTTTTTAATTAGTGAATTTTCACTTGCCATCAAAGCCATTTGGTAGTTACATCATAGATCACTTAATTTTTAGTGAATTTAGAGTGAGCATACAAATGATACTCACAAATTTCACTTTTAAAATGATCAAAATCACTCAATAACAAGTTACTATTTAATTAAGGTAATTTTATTCTCCCTCTTTCGATATATTTTATTGGAGTATACCAACAAAGTATTTTTACCATTCAATTTTGTTTCTGTGTCATTTTTTAACAATAAAAAGAGGTTAGTACCAAAATATCTCTTTCATTGATATAACATAATTTACATCATCATATGAAAATTAAAGACATTATATATACACCTAAGAATAGACAAAAACCTTTGAATTATTTATCAAAATTGAATGATAAACAAACTGACAATAAAAATCCTTAAGTTTATTTATTTAAATTTAAAATGATTAGGATTTAGCAAATACACAGACATGAAAAAGATCATGTTTAACTTCAAAGTGACCAATTCAAATATCCTATCACATTACTTTTTATTCTGAGGAAAAAAATTATCCAATACCAACAAAACGATTTTCATTATAGGAAGTAGATGGTTCAAAGGCAGTACCAATTCTATTTTTGGATACCCCCCCCCCCCCTCTGACGACAGGGTATTCCTTCACCTTTGTCTTGATACAGAAAGGCAAGCTTGGTACAAGCACCTGTCCTCAGGTACCCGATCAGATACTAGATTGTGAAGGATCCAGTCGCAATGTCCGTATAAGATTTACTTTTTATCAAAAAACATTATATCCATGGATTCAATCTTTATTGTATTTCACTGCTGCCATAAAAATGTAGACAAATATAAAAGATTGGAGCAAAAACCTCATGACCATCAACCATTGCAGTTGAAAATCTAAGCATCATTTGAAGGAATCCTATCGATTACCAACTGACAAACTCTGATTTGAATCAAATCACAACTTTTCTTGAACTCTACATGCCCCACATTCTATCCAACTGCAATAACCAATTTATGGTGAAAATAATTTCTTGATGATAGGTGCTACATGTAACAATTAACATCAACAACAACAACAACCCAAGTCCATTGTACACTTGACTTCAATGAAATCAACCCTGAAATAATAGTCAATGTGCAACAAAAGTTATGATTATGAATACTTGGTATTACAATAATCATGAAATAATATAATGGATTATAATGTATATGTATACTGTAAAGGAAATGAAGTGATTGTGTGCTATCATGATATGAAACATTTGTGCAGACTCAGAGATAATGGGCTATTATGTATTTTACAATGGACATTCATATACATAATAATGTTGATATTATCAGATTTTATTGCAAATGAGATATAAAAGAACATGAGGATGGTTCTACAACAGATTATACATATGTGCGATTTCACAAAAAATAACATTTAGCATCTTAGGATAAACAAGACATCATTCATACCATTTGATGTCAAATAAGAGGGGACTGAAGACTTGACAAATAAAGTAAAACTCAAAGAAAGGAATGACTCATCTTGAGAATGACTTTACCCCCCCCCCCCTCAAAAAAAAACAAAAAAAACATCATAAATCTATAAAAAAAATCAATCCAATTTGAATAAATGAATAAACAATTACCCTTGATATGATGATTATTGTATGATAGATTAGTAAATAAAATTACCTGATTAAGATAAGGAGGCATCTGAGATTCCTCTGGTACTCTTGTTAACGTTGCTTGGGTCTAGATAGTAAGGAACAAACAACAACTTTATACTACTGATGAAAATAATGAAATGAAAACCAACAATTGGAAAAGATATCTCTAGAAATAGAAATAGAGTCACAGAAATAGAGTCACATTGCCGAAGTGAAAGAGAGAGAAGGAAAAACAATCAAAAGATTTTTTTTCAGGCAAAAATGATTTCATAACATCTCCAGGTGTGGCTAAGTTGATCAATTTGACCAGAATCCTTAAAACAAAGCAATATTTTGTTTACAGAGTCGATTGGATTTGAGGCTTCAAAGGAAAAATACTGTAATACTGTAGACCAATGAATTTCTTTAGATTAACATACAAAAGTAACTAAAATCTACAAATTTGCACTGACTAACTTATAACAGGACTTAAGACGTCAATGGCAAATCATTAAGACATCATTAAACATGATCCATGACATCATAATGACATCATTATGACGTTGTGAGTTTGTCCGACACAACTCTGAACATTTTTCCTAGACCTGAAGCGATTAATAAGCATTGGCAAACCATTATGACATTTAACATAACTTATGACATCATAATGACATCATCATGATGTCATGAGTTTGTTAGTGCACCTCTGAATATTTTCTGAGACTCGAAGCATATTAATGTGCATTTACTTTTTAATTTGTCTTGCTGTATATAAAAGTAAAAACTGAATATTATAATCATTATCATATTTATGGGGGTCATAGGGGAAGTTCACCCTTACAATATGTTGGTTTTAATGCCAGGTAAAGATTTTAAAGGGGGAAACAGAGATTGACAGAAGGGGCGGGAAGAGAGTGCAGTGTGAAAAAAGAGGGGAGGGAAGGGAAGGTAAGTGAGAGAGGGATGTAAATAAAGAGGGGAAGAGAGAGAGAAGAGAGAAAATAAAAAGGAGAGAGAAAGAAAGGAGTAAGAGGCATGGAATGGAAGAAGAAAGGTTCCACTAGTTACGCACAAAGTGGTTTGAGCTCTCATTACACCCTCCTTATAACCATCACCTTTGATAAACACTGCACAAGTTTAACTTCCATCTCCAATATTCCATGCCAAGAAATGTAGTAGAGTATATGCACAAGAATGATATAAAGGGACGCTGACTCTGACAGAACACAGTGCAATGCACTTACATCCAAGATGGGACACATTACCATTTGGTCTACAACCGTTTTGTCTTACTTCCATTTGGTCTAATCCTTTTAATCAACAACCGATGCATCTACTAACAATGTGGTGTAATTGCCATTCAGCCAATTAAAGCTTTCTCTGAATTTCCAGTAAGGCTTCACCCATTCCGACTAATATCCCCTTAGTGGTTTAGTCTACATGGTCAGATAAACTGTTTTATAATAATAATAATAGCTGGATTTATAAAGCGCTTTTTGCCAGAGGATACAAAGCGCTGCTACTACTACCCTGGCTTTAGCCCGAGCTACCATCACCGGCGCTCAGTGCATGCAAGGAATTACTCCTGCCGTGTACGCATTCACCTCAACCCTGGGTCGAGTGCAGCACAGTGTGGATAAATTTCTTGCTGAAGGAAAACACGCCATGGCTATGATTCGAACCCACGACCCTCTGTTTCAAAGGCAAGAGTCAGAACCACTAGACCACGATGCACCCACAGGTCAGGTAATCAATCAGGTTATTTTATTTCTTAATCTATCATTTTGTTTTAATGATCATAATTATCAAGAATAACTGTTTATGAACAAAATTTTTATAAAGTACAAACTAATAAGCAGACAAGGTGGACATTCGACAAAATGGATATTACACCACCCATACAGTTAGACCAAGTGAACATTTGGACCAAATGGTAATTATACCAAACTGATAATAAACCAAGGCCCAATAACACAATGGTTAGAAATTAATTGCTTAATGAAATGGCCTATCGAGATCATCGTTACATGCGGATTTTGCTCAGTAGACTGACTAGGAACCAATCAGAATTGTTCTTTCAAATTAGCGATTAATCGCAAAGTTTTGTGTTGTTGGGCACAAATGTCTTTAGCCATGATTGTATTAGACAAATAGATTGCAGGTCTACCAAGAGGATACCAACCCACAATGCAACACTCATCTACTAAGGACACCCTGATTTCAACTTTTTTCTCCAATGATAGAGGAAGCATTAGATTTATCAATTGATTTAATTTTGGGCAAAAAGTACAGCAGTATCTTGAAATAGCAGGATACGTAATTATTAATTCCATTTGGATTGATTATTTTTGTTTATATTATCTTATGTACATCTTCAGGAGTGTTGAGGAAATATTAGTTTGATCATGGATATAACAGTGTCTGAAGGATTTCTTTCCAATTCGCATCAGACATTTTACAATCAGTGGAAGCATTAACGGTCTGTGCATTCACATCACTGCCAAATTGGCAACAGTTTGAAGACAAGTTCCATGGTTACCTTGTGTTTACTACCTAGAATATTCAAAGCCATTTAACTTTGACAGATATTCCATTCATATTAATTATATACACGCATCTGTAAATATTAAGAGCATTATGGAAGTTTTTCATTTCTTTCTGGCATGCATTAGGTAGGAGCTCTCATCAAAGAAAGGATACATTTATCTTGGCATAGGATGGAGAAACATATTAAAAACTTCCTAATTCCTATTAGATTTTTGCCAAAATCTGTATAATGATACATATCACACTAGTGAAGAACCACTTTGAGTGAACCATTTCAACAAAGTGTTTTTGTGTATCTTTATACATTCAACACTTATCAAGTCTGGGTATAGTGTTTCGTTATACCGTTTGAATATTTTAATTTTCATGTGTAACTTCTGTGCTGAATCAGATGCTCAATCACTTTGATTCTCAGAAGCTAAATAATAATAATAGGCATTTATATAGCGCCATCTATCTAGAAATATTCTTTATTCAAGTTTTGTTTTCCTACGCACGCAGTCCAGAGTACACTCGATTCTATGCAGTTTTCTGTCGTGGTAAATTTTCAAGGCAAGCGTGCGCGAGAGTTTGTTTACACATTTATCGCGGAGGATTGTGGGTAATTGGCGGAGCAGACTCGCCTCGCGAGTCTGATCCACAAGCTACGGCTGAGTGAGAACACGGTATTATTGTAATACTATCTTTCATGGAATACTGGATTGTGATTGGCTGTAGAATATGGCATATTGCTCCAACAGCCAATCAAAAGCCAGTATTCCATAAGACTGACTAACTTTAGTATTATAGTAGCTCTTCATGGAATACTGGATTTTGATTGGCTGTTGAATATGGCACGTTGCTCCAACAGCTAATCAATAGTCAGTATTCCATGAGATTACTATAACAGCAAGTTTCTATCACAGTAATACCGGTTCTGTATAAACATTCATGCTAAACTTATGCAGTGGAAGACAGGGTAAACTATCAACTTAGACAGAGGTGAAAACAGATTAAAAGAAGGGTAGCTCCTGCCTACTAATCTTACAGAATATACAGAAAACATACAAATAGGTTATCAAACAATGTGCAGTGGCAATTGAGTTTGTGATGATGTTAAAAGGGAGTTCACTACACGTATGCACAACATGCATTATACTGAAGGGATTAGGAGTATTATTACAGAAAATAGGGGTTTCATCAAGTGACAGAACAGAGACAAGTAGTGGAATGTTATACTAAGGATCAGTATGAAAATACCCGAAAATTAATTCATTATTTATCCATGCAAGGTGTGTTAAGGCTAGAAAGTTTCAAAGTACGGTACCCAGTGTCATGTTACAACACAACATACATGATACAACAAGCTCTCAGCGAGTGGCCGACTTTCAATGATTAATTGCGTTCATTGTGATCTTTGCACAAGACTGAGAAAGAGTATGAAACGCATAGACTACTAAAATAAGCAGACAGAAATCGATCCAGTCAAGAATTGAATGTCATGGTTTTGCAATTAAAAGCAAAAATGGAAAGAGCTATAATAGACATTAATCTCATCTTGTGGCAAGACAGATTTACAAGTGTTGTATATTGCTTGTTTAAACTACTTTAATGAACAAAAAAAGAAAGTGAAATGCTTTTAAAGAGATCAAGATGATTCTCTGTATAAGGATAACGGTAATTATTGAGCTGACCTTTCTCCCAACCCCATCCATACAGTAGAGGAAAAATTGAGAATTCACTTCCAAAATAAATGTATTTCACAAATTTTTATATCCTGGAGTCTTCTAGTAAAAGACACTTGGTGTGAAAATGCAAAGGGTTGTAATTCTAAGAAAATTTTGAGTAAGATGTGAAGATCACTGCATAAATCAAGACATGGGTGAGAAAATGTATCTATTAGTCCATTGAGCCCTTTGGCTGTTATAATGTGGGTTAGGGTCTATGGAAGACATGTGTTTAACAGAAATCAAATTTGGTTAAATCTAGCATCTTGTTTCTTCTGTCTTGTTTTGAAAACGGAAGATATTTTTTGAAAATTAATAACACCTATACGATTCTAAGAAGATATAATACATTGTGTTGTAACAATGACAAGAGTGAGAAGTGAGAGTAAGAGAGGGTGATTACCTGTGCAAGTGCATGTGCAGGAGGGAGGTGGTCTTCGGAGGAATGGGCGTTCCAGAAATCGATTGGCCCCACCCCACTTACCGATACCGATCCCGAGGGGGTGGTCGCCTCCGTCGTCGAGTCTCCATCGCCGTTCTCCTCGTCGCTGGTCTCGTCATTGGAATGCGCATCAATGTTCTGCACCACCGTGCTTTCCGTTAACTCCATGATAGGTTCATTCAGCTGCTTGCCCTCGACGTATCGTGAGTCCGAGCTCAACCTCTTTACCCTACAGCCGTCATCGGCGGATAAGTTCTTGACGATCACCCCGTCTCCGAGCATGTTCTCCCGCGTTATCCTCACCCTCTCCCGCTCGCTGAATTTCTCGATGGGTAACGACAGATCGGGCTGGCTGCTCCCGTCTCCGTCTTCGTCTCTCCTTGGAGGACTCTCCAGGCCCTGAGAGATTCTGGAAGGTGATGGCGAAGGGGATCTCAGCAGCGATGACGACGACGATGACGAAATCACCAACCTGCCGTCCTCGATGTCGGCCTCTACAACGTGGCCCTGTGGAAGTCTGTCCTCGTTGTTTCTTCGCTTGGTGTCCTTATAGATTTTATCGGAATAGTACGGAGGTGGGGTTTCTTCAGTGGGTGTGTCATAGTCATGAGAAGGGAATGCAGGCACTGAGTTTCCTTTAGATAAAACAAATTTAAATGGTAGGTTATTTCTAAATTGAAAGCGATGCTTATCAATTCTTATAATTTCCCTTTGTAAACTTTTATATTCATGCACTTTGTTAATACGCTCTGGCCGAGTAATGAGTAATAAATAATTGTCATAGAGTGGCGGACTCTTTTTTATTTATTTATTATATATTTTTTTGTATTCTTTACACAATCGTCACATTTTTGGCATTACTTTGTTATAATCAATTTACTTACCTGTCCTCTCCTCATTAAGACCGATTTTTTTTCTGGATCCTGCAGACTTAACAAGCTTTGCTTTTTTATGCAGGTTCCCTCATATTTCACTCTTTTAAATTGTCTTTAATTCAAAATCGCTATTTTGTCTAATTTGAATTAATTGTTATGCCTTGTCTGATTTGTATTCTCATAAGTTTTCTGATATTGTTTCATAATTTTGTTTGTACTTGTGAAATATGTGAAATAAAATAAAATAAAATCAAATCAAATCAAATGAAGGTTACTTTAATTTATACACATGACCAAACTATTTTCCTATATACTCCTCTCTTCACATTATGTATGCGGGAAAGTTATGCTTTTTTTGGAGGGAGGTGGGGGGGGGGGGGGGTTCAGCACAAATATCAGCATTAGCTTGAAGTTGGGTTTCATAGTAGTGTATACTCTCAGGTAAAACATAATATTCTGATAACTTGGGAACATGAGTTATTCTACTTATATTCTATATGTCATGTCTTTAGGTTGTTAACCTCACTTACCAACATATTGCTTTGCTTGCTCTTCTATTCGAAAAGCAGATCTGGTGAAAATTAATCCACCAACTTCTTTCTCATAGCTTCTTTAACTTGTATATCAATTACATGCTAAATGTATTTTCAGTTACAAATCTGCAGTCACTACAATGTTGAGACAGTACCTTATGTATGACATCATTACCAGGTGATTTTTTTTTAGAAAAGGTGCGCATCATGAAATGAGAGAGAATTCTGACATTTGTTCAGAGCTTTGCAAACAAAATTAAACACATTCACATAGGTGCCAAACTCTTGAAATGAAAAACATTTTGTCAAGCAATAAAAGAGCAGAAATTTTGTTGGAAAATCATATAGTGCAGACATACAGAGTGATATGCAAATACTTAAAATGGTATTGTTCAATGCAATGCCTCACCGAAAAGAGTAAATTTGCATGAAGATCCACTAGCATGCAACAAGTGATATGGTCAGACAATGAGCTGGAGTACGGCCATACACACCCAAAAAAAGAAACAATCTAGAGCCCAATTGCATAACATTAACTATGAAAGTAACATGAAATCTTGATTTGGTTGGCTGTTTAGCAACTTTTTTTACCATGGTACTTACCACAGTAGAGTTTATCATACGGCTAAATTTCAGGCAACCACGGTCCTATTGCACAAAGGCTAACGATCGATCATATGCTTGATTTTCACTAGTAATCGTACATTGTGATCAATGCAATCAATTGTAAAGGTAGTCTTCTATACTGACTGCTAAGCTTTGTGTTACGATCTCCATTATGGATAGCAATGAACTAGTAAATCCGACTTTGCTAGGAAATTTCACAAAATAATAAATACTCAACCGCTGGCAAGCATGTGAACTTAATAGATATTGAAATTAAAATAAAATTGTTTTTGCTACTCACGTGCAGACAAGCAAACTTAATAGAAACTTGCAAACATGCTCATCGATTAATTTTAAAAAAAATTGATACCTTTATTATGTCTGTCTTTGTCTATGCGTTTCCGCTCACCTGTGTATCTCTGAAAAGATGATAGGAGAAATGAAGGAAGAAAATGAGAACGTTAGATCGAGGATACGAAAGCAGTGACTCAAGTCACAGCCGAGTGATGTTTCAATGTTTAACCTTGGCGTGGGAGTGGGTTACTGGGGCTCGGAGGGAACGTGCCTTGTTGGAACATTCACAGCTTCCTGGAGGGGGAACACTAAACTGGTTGGAGATAAGAAAATCGATCGAAAAAATGTTCTGGGATATTTTGATAGAAAATGGGAGCAGCAATGATGCATAGAATTTGTAGGATGCTCTAATAGTAGTCTCAATAGCCTTGTGGGGAAGCATCTGAATTATATTGCATTAAAGGGATGGTCCGGGCTGAAAATATTTATATCTAAATAAATAGAGTAAAATTCACAGAGTAAAATGCAGAAACTTTCATCAAAATCGGATAACAAATAATGAAGTTATTGAATTTTAAAGTTTAGCTATATTTTGTGAAAACAGTTAAATGCATTTCGTCATGAATATTCATTAGGTGGGCTGATGATGTCATATCCCCACTTTCCCTTTTCTTATGTTCTTACATGAAATCATAAATGTTTCATTTTTTCAAACATGTGTAAATTATGTGTCTACATTATGATGAAATAAGTTGTGGTTATAAATAACTAATGCACTTTCACTTGTCAATCCAATTGCTTTAGTTCTTGGTAGAAATTTTTTGAATAAACCTATTTTCATATAATAAAATACATAAGAACAAGTGGGGATATGACATCATCAGCCCACCTATTGAAACTTTATAAAGACATGCCTAGAACAGTTTCACCGGAATGCAAATTTATAAAATTCAATAACTTTGTTATTTGTTAACCAATTTTGATCAAATTTTCAGCATTTTGCCTCATGAATTTTTTACTCTTTTTATTGAGAAATAAATATATTTTGCCTGGACCATGCCTTTAAGTTATGAAACAGATTTCAAAATTTTAAATATTTTTGTTTAAATTTAAGATCATTCTCAGCAGTACTTCCTTATCACAGTTTACTGGGTACTTGAACAAGAAATGATTATAAAAATGATAAGCAACCCCTACATCCTACCCCCGTTGAACATAATGCAATTCAAGAATAACGGACAATTTTCCATAGACCCTAGCCAGAGTTACTGTGGATGCAGGGCCGAATAGACTAATAACTCAGGGCAATGTCCTGAAGTACTTAACAGATATAGTATTACCAAAGTCATCAGATAATTAGAATAATTGTAATTTGTACAAATATCAAGTGTCATCAAATGAAAAATTAACCTTAATGGCCAAAACTGCATCCAAATTTCCCCAAAGGCCGATATTAAAAAAAAAATCTATTAACATCTTCTAATCTTTATACACTGTTGAGTTATTTTTTTCATTAACTTAAAAAACTTAAAAATGTATCATCACCATCATCAACATCACCACCACCACCACCACCACCATCATCACTAACAAAATCATCATCATCATCATGACAATCATAATCTAAAGGGGAAGTTTTCATACATAATCAATTTCCCTTTACATCACAATTAATTTTTAGGGGATAACCGTACAATGCTAAAATACTTCCAACAATACCATTTGCATGAATATCAATGACATTCTCTTAAGAGCAAGAAAAGGTCAACTATTACAATCACAGAAACTCAACATTGTATCCCCTTCTTTTGACGTGTTGTGAGATACAATATACAAATGTCTACAACTGCAGATTATACTATGATAGTTTCAGTATCTAAATTGTGCAATTTATCATTGCAAACACAGGGAAAACCCAAGTAGGGATTCCCTATATTCTGTGTTTTTTTTAATCAAAGTGATATCTGTAAGTTATTAAAGATAAAATATTTTTGACTTGTAGTTGTCAAACGGATTGATCGTGATGTAGATTTTTGTCATAAATGAATACAAGGGATTCAGGGTTATTTTGTATCTGAATTTAAGGAATTAGGTGCTCATTTTGTGTGTGAATGCAACAGATTAGGGGTTGATTTTTTCAGAATATGAGAGAAAAATATTGTTTTTTGTCTACTAAAAGGCGAGGAGGGCACAAGGATTTATTTTTGTCTGAATGCAAGGGAACAGAGATTTATATTTGTCTGAATGCAAGGGGAAATCGATTAATTTTGTTCTAAATACAAGGGGAAAATGGATTTAATTTATTTCTAAATGCATAGGAAAAGAGGTTACTTTTGTGTCTTAAATGAAGGAAAAGGGGCTTATTTTGTGTCTGAATTCAAGGGGATCGGGCTTTATTTTTGTGTCTGATTACTTTGTCTGAACACAAGAGATGAAGGGGTTATTTTGTGTCTAAATGCAAAGGAACAGGGATTTATTTTTGTCTGACCGCAAGGGGACAATGGGGTCTTACTTGTTTCTGAATGCAGAAGAATGCAGGTTGTTGTTTTTGTTTTTACTCAACCCTTGGGAAGCAGGGATTATTTTGTGTCTGAATACAAAGAAACGTGTATTTAATTTGCATGTGAATGCATGGGAATACCAGTTTATTTTGTGTGTGAATGCAAGTATTGATCACCTGATCTCTTGAAGCTCCACCATTGGGTACGTATGACCCTAACGTCATGGTGCCTTGCACTCTCCTCTTCTCTCGCTCTTTCTCGTAAACCTGTAATCAAGAGAATGAAGAAAAAAGAGAGAAATTGAAATTAATCCATGCAAATTTTATTCAAAAATGGTGAGTGAACCATTAATTCATAAGAGAATGTCATAAGAATGTCAGGTTGGATGCTTCCAAAAAACAATATCTTAAACCATGAGGAGTCACAGAGATAGAGATTGCCTAACATAGCAAGCAGTTCAACTGCACCATCCAGTACAAGCACTGGACACAAAAATCACCTGTATTAGTCTTCAAGTGTGAAGGACACAGGTCTACCCTGAAGAAGAAGTAGACAAGTAAGCTGCTTTCACAATCAAATTCTCAAGAAACTTTTCAACGCAACAAAGGAATGATTGTGTCAACATTTTAATCACACTCACATAATGATAATGATTCTTTACCATGTTTCTTTAGATTATATTCTGGACTCTGGTTTCATACAAAACCTGGTCTTTATACCTCAGTCACATTTCCCCTCCAGCAGCTATACGGCGAGTCAAAAACAGCAGTTTTCTTCATTTTTATTCAAACCACCTACATGTATATGTAGCTGGTACAAAACACGTTAAAACCGCTATTTTCGACTGGCCATACGGCCGCCATAGGGGATATGTGACTGAGGTATAAGTTGTGCTTTAAAGGACAAGTCCACCCCAGAAAATTTTTTATTTGAATAAACAGAGAAAAATCAATCAAGCACAACACTTAAAATTTCATCAAAATTGGATGTGAAATAAGAAAGTTATGCTTATTTTTCACAAAACAGTTATATGCAGAAATCAGTAAAATGCAAATGAGAGAGTTGATGATGTCCCCCACTCACTATTTCTTTTGTTTGTTATTGTTTGAATTATACAATGTTTCATTTTTTAACAGATTTGGCAATAATGACCAACTTGAATGATGCACATGATGTTAAGACAACAGTAATCCACATATGTAGGGAGGAATAAATCTTTTCTTCACATGACAATGAGGAAGAAATTGAAGTATTTCATATTTCAAATTATGAAATACAAAAGAAATAGGGAGTGGGTGACGTCATCAGTCCCCTCATTTGCATACTGACCAGGGTGAGCATATAACTATTTTGCGAAATTAAGCAAACTTTTTAAATGTTGTAACTTTCTAATTTTACATCCGATTTTGATGAAACTTTCAGGGTTATGCTTGTTGGGTCTTTCTCCTTTTATTCAAGCCAACTTTTTGTTGGGGTGGACTTGTCCTTTAACTATAGATAGCCAATGGAGAGACAAATCTCTGATGGCACAAGTTTTAATAACAGCTCATTCCACACTCAAATCATTCATAAATGTCTGGGGATGACAACCAAAATGGCTCTCTTCATAATTAGCAAAATAAGAAACATGTACAATCTTAACAAACTTGACATAATTATTAAAGAGTTAGACCACAGCCTTAGTTATACTGGAGTTCTGATTATGGGCCTAAGTTTGAATTCCAAAAACTTCCTTCAGTCTGAACGGGCACTCAATGTCACTTCCAAGGGGGTAGTTATCAGAATAATGATCTCCCATGGTGACCTAAGGGAGGGGAAACTTTCTGACTCACCTTTTTCTTTCGATCTGATAAAAAAAGTTCTTCTTGCCACTAAAAACAACCCGCACTTATACTTTCTCTACAGCCTTCTCATTAAAGGCCAAGTGTGTGAAAAATGTAATTTGATGTAAGCTGATCAATACATTTAAAGTAAATTGGTTTTAAGAAAAAAAATCTACATTTGATGCAAAGAAGAAAGATAAGCCATATATACCAAAGGACTTTGCTAATTACCAACTGAACTGTCTATAGATGAGCAAAATAAAGCTGATTTTTTTTTAATGATTTATTTTTAGTGTTTGACAAGCCTTGTCAGAGGGGAGATTTTTTTACCCTTACAAATACAATAACCAATATCAGGCAAAGTGATAAATATAAAAAATAACAATAATGGATAAATCAAATCAAATTGTTTCACTAGCCAAGTAGAAAGTGGGCTTATTATTTGTAAGACAAAGATTTTTATAAGAACACAGGGACCACTCGGAAGTCACAACTACCACAATAGCTTTATCATGTCTGCTCAATCTATTATTCTGCATTTGGGCCTCAGAAGACCATTGCATGCACGAGACAGCTTCCATAAACAAAACCAATATCATTTATTCAGCTACTTAACACAAATGTGAGGTTTGGATTGTAATCCAATATTCTTTAATTTGTAAAGGAATGACAGCGGTTTGCCAAAAGTTTCAGGACAGAAGTAGTATGCCGACAATTTCAGCAATACCTAAGACATTGCGGTTTCTTGGTCTTTGCCCTTTTGTCCAAAAACAAGGAAGAGAAATGAAAAGGAGAGATCAGTCCACATTTGAATACATATCTAGAAAAGACCAGAAAAGTAGAAAATATTTCAGGGTACGATTACCCAAAACAAACTAGCAACTTTGAAATTCACTATGCAGCAACTCTTTGTTGTTTTGTGTGTGTGTGCAAACTCCTTATTGACTACTCAATTATCTAATTCCTATAGATTTTATACAGGGATCATTCAGTTCCTATAGCCAACAGGTTAACTTACTTTTTCAATGTCCCCTTACATACATGCAGGGGCGTATCCAGAATTTGTCAGAAATGGGGGGACAAAAATTTTCCAACAAAGGGGAGGGACGTCAACGGTCATCACCACTTTCAGAAGCTTCACTTTCTCAATCAAAAACCTTTCTGACAAGTTAAATGGATCCTTGCCTACAAACATCTATTTCTATGAACACGCACTTCATGAGCACCTGTATAAAAGCTCTAAAGTAGCACTTCTTTCTAGCAGAACACCTAGTGCACCTCTATTTCTGTCTTGTCATTAATCCCTTTGACCTTGTTAGGTCTCCAGGAGGGGTGAGAGGGCTTCAGGAAGACGAAGATAAGTCAGCAACGATTAGTTTGAACTTCAGGTGCTTCCCGCTCAGCCAATCCAAGTTTGCGATTAATGTATTAATCATGGTCCTGTTTCACGAAAATGTCATCAATGATATAGGTAAAAATTAAGCCAGGTGCAGATTCACTGGGACTTTATTTGTTGCTTGTCTAATTTTTCTATGAGTAATTGAAGTCCCTTTTCTTATGTAAGAACCATTTTCATACATTTTAGTGTTGTTATTATTGCTTCTCAGGGTCCCATAACACAAAAATTAGCCATGATTAGAGGGAGGGGGGGGGGTTCTGTCCTGGAAAGTAACAAATTTTCATGCCGGACCTAACACAGACTGACAGGTTGACAATCCTGGATGACCCACATTCCATACCTAAAGTAGTAATTGAACAGGTATCATTTATGACAACTCTTTAACAATCACCTTCACATAGAGTTGCCTTTTAATTTTACTAAATTTCAGGCTTCTGCTGCAGTCACATTTCCCCTACATTGTCCGCATGGTAAGTCGAAAACAGCCGTTATATGGATTTCTTTTCGAACCATACACAGAAAAATGATAAAAACGGCTGTTTTCGACTCACCTTATGGTTATCGTAGGCGAAATGTGACAGCACCATTAACCCTTAACGTGCCATGAACACATATCTGTACATCCACTGGAGTGCCACGAACACATTTTCGAGCAATGGTCATACAGCTATTGTTATGTCTATTGCATTTTGAGGAGTGCATTGCATGCATGAGTGATTCCATTGTTCAGTTCAGCTTATGGTCAAGAGGTTTAACATTATTGTCTCAGGAGTGATTCCCTTTATTATATAAATAAAATAATTAAATATAGACTCTCTGAAAAAATTGGCACTCGCTGATTACAGTGAATGGCACATTAAGAGTTAATAGTGCCCCGGAATAGAATAATGCATCACAGACCTAGCTACTTTGTCTTTAATGTGACTGAATCATTAGGAATACTAATGACTGATCATACCCTAAGGAGCATTAAGGGTGTGTCCACCCATCCCCCCCCCCCAACACACACCCCATCCCTGCGGATAAACACCGATCACAGGCACTAACAGACTTTGCAATGGAGGAACCTACATGGAGGAGTGAGGCGGATCTAGAAGACAAGGTTTATTTCCAATTCGTCTCATGCCAATTCGTCCACTCGTCTACTATCATTTGGTCTTCTATCAGTTCGTTCACTCACCACATGGTCTACTTTCATTCAGTCTAATGCCAATCTGTCTAATAACCAGTTGGTCCAATAGCCATTTAGTCCTTATACCATTTGGCCTAATTGGACTAAGTGTTAAATTGTGCAAAATGAATGAAAATGAAATGGATATTAGACCAACTGATTATGAGACGAAATGGTCATGGACGAAATGGTGATTAGACAAAGTGATGATTGGACCAAATGGTAGTTAGACAAAATGTTGATGGACTAAATGAAAGTAGACCATGTGGTGAGTGGACGAGTTGGCAGTGGACGAATTGGCAATTTACCGAAAAGAATGGTGTAGAAAGGGTCACACAACATTTGCCCCGGGCTTTATTTCATCTACAATATCGAGTTTGGGTATCAATAGGGTTTTATGTTAGGTTTAGGATAGGGTATAGCGTTAAATCCAGGGTTGAAGTTGGCGATTCCATTGGTGTGTGTAATTTGCAGTGGAGCAATTTTCACCGAAGCAAATGTAATGGAACCTTGGAAAGAGCGAGATGCGCCATAACAACAACTCACATTAATTACAGGAGTTAGACTTCTCATTCTGGAGCTAACTCATACAGTAAATGAGAAAACAATATGGAACACACAGGTTGTGAATCTGATTTAAAGAAAAGATGAAATGGTCGAGAATCAAAGAAGTTAAGAAATCAAAAGAGATCTTCCTTGCTGAATAATAAGGAGCTGTAAGATGTGTAAAAGAGGTGGACATAAAAATACAAGAGGGGATTGAGAAACAAGAGGGGGGTTGAGTCAGTCTGAAAATAGAAGTAGAAGGAAACACGAATAAATGGCAAAAGCCATAAAAGAAAAGAATTAAAGTGACTGAAAGAAATTTGGCATTCAATCAATCATGACTTTGAAAGAAAGAAAAAAACGAAAAGAGAGAGGTAACAGAAAGATCGAGGAAAAGATACTGTACAACGAAACATTAATCATCAACAAGAGGAATCTCAAAGTCAGATTAATCTTGGGAACATGACAATGTTTCCATTTGACACGCAAGCTCTCCAAACCCCTGCACCCTAAGTGGAAACAAGAGTAAAAAATCTGCCAAGAAAATGTGCATCCTCCTAATGAATATGCACTTCGTGAGGCGAAGAAACATTAGTCAGTGAAAATTCCTTCCTGGATGTGGATGTCATCACCAAGGGGGAAAGTGAGAGGGCTAACATTTATCCACAGGAAGCTAGGGGTTTCCCCTTCTCCTGCTCACTAGCATCCTATTCTCACGATATCCTCAAGCACTTCTTCTCAACAAGGGCAAGGCTCTTTACATCCGATGTAGTCGATGATTTCATGGAAACACAAGTCAATGTCCCGTATACTTAACCTCCATTGTGCCATCGACGAGTAGGTGCTGAATCCTTATTAGCTTTCAGAGTGTCAAGTACAACCTTACATATTCAGTAATTACCGGATGTACTTAATAATTCCCTTAAATATTTCAATAAATCATCACAAACTTTGTGTCAAGAATCTTTTTGGGAATTCCCTCAAAGAATCAGCTTTGGTCATCTGACCATGGCTATTCAAACAGAGCCCTTGCTCATTTTTCTCTTTCTTAATTCCTCTCTTCTTCATAAACAAAAGTTACATTACCCATACCTCTCATTACTTTTCTTTCTTATTCCCTTTCTTCCTGCTCTTCCAGTATTTACTCCCTTTTGTCCTATTTCTCTTCTCCAATTTATTTTAAAAAATATCATAGATGAGGTTGCCCCCTGCCCCCTAGTGTAGCAGTGCCCCTGAATGCATATGAATCTCCACATTACACTAAATTAACCAGAGATGACTAGCAATTAGAGAAGACTAATTATCGTAAAATGAAAGCTGCATGATTCCAGGAAACCTTGTCCATGTGGTTACAAGAGCTGAGCCATGTGAAGTATTAGGCCTTTGACATTTTCCTGATGGGGGGGGGGGGGGTCATAAACCAGTCTGTTAAGTGCCCGAGCCAGGTCACCATTTCTAGTTGCGTCATATGTGTCACCAAGTGTGTCAAAGAACTCTTCATCATCTGACCAGCTTGAGTCAGTAATGTGGGCTTGTCTTGGGCTCTATTTTACTATTGGCCATCCAATGTATAAAATGTATCTGTCTTGTTATTTTTAAATTGTTCCTCTATTGCTACTTGTTCCATACAATGATGCAAAACAAAGTCACAAGTCGGTACATTTTCAAACGATCATTGTCATTTAATATAACGATAAAAACAAACGATTCGAGCGCAAACAATAAGAGACGCATCTACTCTTGGCCTAATTGTAGAAACTTATTTAAATCTGAATATAAGAAGTTTCAAATGGGGAAATAATTTTTAAGTCAACAAGGAAACACGCCTTATGGAGAGTGGCAAATAAGCTTCCAATTTGACATCTCTAAATCCAAGTAAATCCAATAAGTATTTAGAAAAGTATGATTATACAAAATTTTACAAAATACAAAATATTGTGCTGTGTTATAATAGCACAGCCTCCATCCATTTCTTTATTTGAATTATCTCATTTGGAGTGAATTGGGCTCTACATTTCCGTAAAAAAGGAAGAACATGGCTACAGAGTGATTCAAGCACAAAACCTCACCTTTGACTTTGGGCAAGATCTGAGGATTTGCGCCACTTCCTGACCTTAGAACAGATAAGTGGAATATGCTGATCATGGCCATACTCCAATGTTCATGCTAGCAGTTGACCAAAGCTAATAAAAGCGTTAAATGTTTGACTCACCCTATTCCAAAGTTCATCTTCTCCTATTTGACCTCCCTTGAACTCCGTCATGATGTTAGCCAACTCCTCACATGTCAGATTGCAATTCACTGCTAGCCATTCATCTGAAGAAGGAAAAAACAACATTTCCAATATTTTCATTAATAAAAAGACAAAAGACTTTCAGTGAACGAAAATTTCAAATAACATGGAATTTATATTTAGCTGTACGATTATGTAATACTCCGATTATGAAGCACTGTAGAGTAATGGAAGCAAGGAAATTATAAAATATGAAAGCTTCAGTATGTCCATATTATTAAAGCGTTTCCTCAATAAGGTATTTCATGTGATTTGATACTGTCATGGTCAACATTGACCCCGTTCTCATTACACTTTCTAAAACTAGTTTACTGGAAACCGCTTCAGGAAACCAGTTTGGAAGATCGCTTCGCGCTAGCATTCCCAGTTGATAACCCGAAAGTGGTTTTCAAAATCACTTCACGTGAAGCAATCTTGTTGCTACGGGAACAATCTCAGTGGAATGACACGTTTTGTGCGAAATTTGAAACCGCAGCATAGGCACTCTACACACAGCGTGTAGAGAAGCGTGCTCAAGATGTATGAAGATTGCTTCCCTAAGAATGGTTGTGTCCTCACTTACGCTAAAACCAGTTTAAGGAGGCAAAGCAATCTTGAAAACTACATCGCAAGGTGGTTTTGCAAGATCGCTGCGACTGTTCTCATTACACATTACTAGTTTCCACTAACTAGTTTCCAGTAAACTAGTTCAGGAAGGTAGTGAGAACGTTGTCATTGTTCACACAACCTCATTTACTCTTGACACTCTCTGGAAGGGGTTGTGGGCTTGGCAAGGGGGCAGGGGGAGGGGTCTTTCATATTCTATGGTATGAGGAACGAAGGTGAACGAGTAGGATATGTTCCCTTCTATAGAAATAAAAAATGGCCGATACCTGCTGGCTATCAATTTATTTTGTGTACAGCTGACAAAACCCATAGATTAAAAAAGCTATTTTAGAACCATTTAAATAACAAGATTAATTATTTAGGAGCCTTTGTAAACACATGTCCTACCTGATATCAAAGCTGTGAGACAAGGTGCCAATTATACACGGACGAATTAAAGGAAAAGACTAAGTCTTAATTTGACTCATGCTCCCTTCTCATCTATTTAATCCTCCGTAAGCAATTTGGATTTTGGTTTGACTACAAAAAGCGTAACCAACTGACCATTCGCTGGTGTGTCACTAGTTATATATACCCTGTTCACATTGATAAGACAGCAGGATCTAGCCTGTGATATCTTTAAAGTGAAAACAGGGCAAACCTCATCTACACTGCCCAGCAGATTACCTTTTTGTAGAAGTTCAAACTTAGCACACTTTGAGGGGTATGCTCATAGATAGTCTGTAGGTAATTACCACTGGTGAGTGGGTGATGCTACTAACTATCACCTTAAAGTGACTAATGTCCAGGGGATACAGTCTTCTACTGAGGAAGTGAGAGAACATTGCACTGCACTCGACCAAGGTAAGGTGAATCTGTCCTAGTAAGATTTTCAATTCCCTGGATGCACTGAGCACTGCTGATGAAGCAGCAGCTCAAGCCAAAGCCAAGATAATGAGATTTGCGCATTATTTCCTCTGAAGAAGCACGATATAAATCTAGCTTTTATTCCTGTTATTATTATTTTATTGAAAAAATGTAAATCCAATGGTCCAAACAGTACAATAGATGTATGGTTTTTAATCACATACAAATGCACACTTATCTAAGCTCATTTAAGTGTGAATATGGATAAGCAATATACACTCAAAGAGTGCAATGCACTTTTATTAAGATAACTTATACCAGATTTCCATTTTGAGATACTTTATGAGGGTTGTGATACTGGATTAAAGTCATTGGTCTGTATTCTAAAGTCAGGCTTAACTTAGACCACTGTCTAACTCTGTGCTAAAATTATGGGCAGTAAAACGTTTCAAAATTTTGTTTACAGTGAATGCTCATGTTAACTGTGCTCTTAACTAATTATTTAATAGTGAAGACAATTGTCATACTTATTCTTCCCAGGCAGTTAATAATGTTTTGGGAGTCAGATGAGCTGATACATTGAACCTCTACTGTTAGAGATTTATGTACAAACTGGCTCTCCATAGTTAAACCACAACTTTAAACCAGGGTTTAATTTAAACCTGAGTTCAGAATACGGGCCATTAAGTCTAGAAATCAGCAGCACACATCTTTATCTGATCAATATGCTGAACAATAATTCAAAACAGTTCATTTTCAATAAATCATACAGCAAAAGATTCTTGATGAGGAATAGTACAAGAACGTGCACATAGACCTCCCAACACCCTGAACATACCTACTGTGGTTTGATGACCGAACCCCTACCCCCTAAAAAAAAATTAAATTCCTTAGATTTTCCAACAAAATGCAGTACAATAGAGTACCGAAGTGTGACGTCATCAATTTTTTTTTCTTTTGTATTTTACAGTTTTTGTTACTTTATTTCGGTTGGTTCCTCAAATTTAAAACCAGGCAAATAATTCATTAACTTCAATGGGGCTATTTATGTACTCATGAGGTCATATATTGGGGCCCCATGGACAGATTCCCACCAAATTTGGGCTGTGGGGGTTTTTCATCATGCCCCACAGAAATATGGCAAAAAAACTGAAATGCAAAACACATATTTTGTGATGTCATCATTTCTGTACTCTATATACAAGGTTAAAATGCCTGTCGGACTGTGAAATCAGTCTGAATTTGAACAATCCAGTGATTCTTCAAAAGCTGAAACTCAAAGTCACAAATGATTGAGCTAGTGTCACTCAAATTATTTCTGTCACATACATCAACACTCCAGTGCAACCAATTTTCTTTGAGAACAAGTATATGATGACGATAACGAGTCCCGAGCAATGGACTCCTTAAACAGATAATCAATGCCATTTCCTTAATGGGAAATGGGGTAAAGATCTCCTCACACAATCTACGTCATCCTCCAGCAAGATCAGCCGATTGAAAGTCAAGTCTTGGACTTATTTGAAAAGGTGCCTTCAATCATGGACCTATTACGAATGGACATTCAACGAATCCCCTCCTTTGACACAGAGACCGTCGCCGCTAATCCTTTTATAAACAGAGCGCTGGCAGCTGACACCCATCAAGCCGGTCGTAAAAAACGCTTTCACCATGCTCTCACTGATGGACAGCGGAAATCAATTGTACGCTGCTCCTACACATTGCGATGTTGTTCGTTCACTTTATCAACAGCAACGCACAGCAGCGAACGTTAGCGCTATGAAAATGATAGCAGAAACAAGAAAACAGGCGTGCATAAACGTATTTTTTACGTACATCGCTAACAACCGGAAATGAAATGCATTGACATCACCTTGCAGATCCGTATATCTATGGCAAAAAAGCACTTGAAATTTGACGAAAAAATCTGCGGAAAAACGTTAAAATTTCATCTTTTTCGGACAGTATTGATGTCGATAGTAGCGCTTACCTTCGGTCAGAAGTTGATTTTCATTTGGGCATAAAATTCCACAGGATTGATGAAATTTAACAGGATTTTTTTTTGATGGACAGACGACAATCGCACATTATAGACAGCCTAAAATAATGTACTGAAAAACCGGATATGAATTGCGCATTGCATTCTAGGTAATGTAGGGACTTTCCTTTTGGCAATCGAGGCTAAAACATGACCGCCTTTGGTCGAAAGAGGGCCAGTGATCGATCGGTGACGATCAGTGGGCGAAAGGAGCTTGTGTAAACAATCGCCCCGGGCGGTGGTCGTAAAAACCGCGTAAAGAGAAAGTTAAGGGTTAGACAGCGATTTTGACAGCTGGAAACAGGTGGTGGTCATAAAATACTCTCGTTGAATGTCCATTCGTAATAGGTCCATGCTTCAATATCCATGACTTTTTATAATACTTGAAGAGATTCCTTTTTTTCTATCGAGAGCTAGTATAACTGTCATGGTTCCCAATCATGCTTTGGATTGAAAGAACACTTTTTTGTTAAAGGTGGGTTTTTTTGTTTCTCTGTCTCACACAAACCTGAATTAAAAAGAAATTCAATTTTACAATTTCATTTCGTATTTTTAATTTGCGCATTGTTTGTTATTTACTAGCTGAACATGCTGAATTGAAATTTGAATTGAAATTGAAATTAATAGTTTAATTCATCTTTACATTTTACATTTCCAATCTGTGCATAGTTCTTTTTTTTTTGCTACCTGACCATGCTTACAATACTATTCATTATAACAACAATATACATAATGTATTCTACCTAGGTGCCTATTTGGTTATGCAGAAATTATGATTACCCTGGCTTTTAGTTTAGCTGTAGCTGGCTTTTCCAAGTGTTATTAAGTCATAAATTATAAACAAAGAATCCTCACCACAATACTCCTGTCTATTAAAAGGGCTTATCATAGGATAATTCTTACAATCCCAGTTTTGTGCACCTACATTATCGCGCCTGTCAGTAGACGAACAGATGCAAAGAGACTGCTATGCTCTTTGAAAACGCTTCCTCAGATCTTAATTGGGAAATGATCCTGTTGGCATCGCATTAAAACAATAGGGTGGGACTGAGGAATTAAAGGAGCCACGGATCAGGGGGTAAGGGGAAGTGAGTGACCTGCTTAATTTCCTTATTTCATTGTTCATAATTGGTAAGGTATTGGTTATCTGTTGGAGAAATATTGGGGAACACTTAGGGATTATTGTCACAAGGGTACCCATAATAGAAAATGCCTGGTCAATTTATCATAATACAGATATCAAAGATTTCTCTAAAAAATACTACAGGCATAACGGATCACAAATGATAAATGATAAATTTTATTGTAAACATGCTAATTTCAGCCTTCTGGCTGTGTAACATGTATTGTTTTAATATGAAATAAACCATGATTGAATTGAAATCAGAATTTGAAAAAAGCTGATAACAAAATATTCCTGATATAACAAATCCACATCTCTTTAAAAATCAATTGTGCAGCTTGACACGCTTTTGCATGATTTATGCTCTAACAATTTTAATCATTCGATTATCTTCGTTTTTTTCCTTGGTTAAACAGTTCTGAACTCCTTGTTTTATATCAAAATACAATGTACTTCCCGTTTGTCAGGGGCTTAAAACTTATTCACATTAATGGGATACAAATTACTTTATCATTTATTCTAAATCTAATTTTGATTCATTTGTGAAACTTGGGCTTAGATCCAATCATTGTTCAGTATCGTGCAATCACATACCAGTATGATACAGCACTGCAAGCTAACAGCAAAATAAATGATAGGTTTGACAGATTCCTGTTATTCTAGTACAGATTTGTCAGAATTGTAGTTGTACTGAGCATAATCAAAGTAAAACAGAGAATTTTGTAGGGATATTTCATGCATCAAGTCAATTTTAAGTAGGACAGACTCTGTTTTTACTAGAACAGTACTAGTGTCTGTGAGCCGCAAACACTGGTATATACTGTAGACTGGTCCCGGGGGGGGGGGGGGGGCACCCTTAACAAGTATTGGAAAGAAAACGGTACCCTTGACAAGTATTTCATGAATTGACCCCCAAGTACAATGATATCTTATGTGTTATGTCATGGACGTGACCACGGACGTATGTTCGGCTTTACCTTTACTTTCATTGGGTTTAGTACCACCCCACACGCCTCGCTCAAATCGGACCCTCAACACGTAGTGTTGGGGCAAAAAGACATTTTAGTCTTTTATGTACCCTCGCAAAGTGGATCGTAAAAACGTAGTTTCCCTAGCGAAATATATACCCTTTTTTTATTATTTTAGTGTTTTTACACCTTTATTACATTACGTATGTAACATGCCCTATCTTGAAAAAGCGATCCTTTTTACATGTTTTTTGGTCAAACATGGTATCCACTTGTCAATGGAAGTGCCCCCCCCTCCCCCCGGGTTTCACCCTTTTCTCTCTATATCAGTATAACATAAGCTGAAATATTATAACAGAGTGGTCAGCGATCCAAATATACATAAAGTGACACTTAAATTGTGACTCGGTTATTGTGTTGTGTCCTTCTCGTGCAATATTTTATATAATTCATAATCTAAGAAGGCAATAATTGGCAAGTAGTCAAGAAGGAAAGCATATAAGTACAACTTGGGAGGCATTAATTGACTTAGTAGTTCTTTAGGGGGTAGAAATAGGATATTGGAGATAACGCAATCGACCAGATCAGACTACCGGTAAATTCAGACCTTGGGGGCACCAAAAATGCCTTTAAAATAACAACATAAAGGAAAGGGGCACACAAAAAAGAGGGAATACATCAACCTTATTGTTAAAAGAAATAGGTTCAGCACTTCAATTTGTGCTTTGTCAAATGGCCGGCCAATGTAAGACCTATACAAAGGTTCTCGGCCTTACAGATACATCAGCCTTGACTCTGACAATGGCTTTGAAGCTGTTAAAAAAAGGGGATGCTCAAGATATCTTTTTGTTATACCATCATTTTGTAAATACAATAATTAATATTCAAACATCTTTCTAGGGCTAATAGTTTCTCAAAGTGACAAGCATTTTTTTGTTTGCTTGTAGTTTTGCGAAGTATTGTTTTTCAATCCCTTCTCTAGACAAAGATTTAGCTTTTTTCACATTTTTTTCTGTGATCAAACCTTTTTCTGCAGAACACTTTGCTGAGGAGCATGTTCAAACAAAGGAGAATAGTTAATGATTTTCAAAGTGTTTTTTGGGGGGGGGTGGGAGGGGATTGACCAATACGTTTTTATTCTTATTGCTCTATATAAAGCATTTTCTATAATCTCAATCATGTAAAACCTTTAGAATATCAAAAAGGATATAATTCAACACTTTCTGTAAGAGCTCCAGCATTACTCTTAAAAAGATCTGAAAAAAGGATACATTACTCATAAAGCTGGTGAAAGGGGTGACGAAAAGGAGGTCAAAGTAAGGAAGCTTGCGAAGTGACAGGAACATTGGTTAGAAAGGGTTATAGGCATCCATAAGGTATACTTGTTTTGATTGTTTTTATTTCACTTTCATTGAAGTATATAAATTATTAAAAGACACCTTAAAGCATGTGTTCACATAAGGTTTATATTTAGATTTTTAAAGGAAGGGGGAGGGAGACAGAGGGGGGCAGATGGGGATAACTACACAAAGTCACTGAGGACATAGCCATTAGAGGGAATCTGAGGGGGAGTAACAGTCTTGCATTCCCAAATCGTAAGTCCATACCTTAAAGGAGAATGAAACCCTTGAAACTAGCTGAATCCATATCAAAGAGAAAAATCAAACAAACATATTGTTGAAAGTTTGAGGAAGATTGAATGAATAATAAGAAAGTTATGAGCATTTGAATATTGAGATCACTAGTGCCATGTAGATCCTCCCATCGGCAATGCGACCAAGATCTGTGATATCACACACGTACAACTCCCTCATTACTTTAGTACTTATTTCACTTATATTCTCACTTTTATAGAGTCTATCACAAGGTTAGGTGTTTTCTTTATGAGATGACAAGTACAGAGGTTTCACAACATTATATCATTGATGAATCGTTTGTCATATGATTAGAATGAGCAAAAAGAGATGTTTTGGGGTATATTTTCAGTGTCCGAATGGGAGAGTTGTACGTGTGTGACATCACAGATCGTGGTCGCATTGCCAACGGGAGGATCTCCATAGCATTAGTGATCTCGACATTCAAATGCTCATAACTCTTTTATTGCTAGTCCTATTTTACTCAAAGTTTTGTTGATCTTATTCTTTGATTTTTCTGCTTTCACAAAAGCTAACTTGCTCCAAGAGTTTCATTCTCCTTTAAGGTCCACTTAGAATAGGGTCCTTATTCATAATTTTAGATCTTAGGATCACTATTCATAACAGAAAAACTTTATATGACAATTTAGGCTGGCTAAAATCTACCCGATGTAAAGTCTTCCACTTTGCCAAGATTTGGGGCCAGAAAGGGATAATTTTGGACAGCAAAAACGAAGGTGATGGATTCAACATTTATTTCTTCCAATCTATGAAATGTAGCACACTGAAAGAAAATAATTTGTACACAATAGAATAAAAACAGGAAAAAATTGTATTTCTAATATATTTAAATACTAGAAAGCATAATGACAACTATTTGGAAGTACAGTTTATCTTGGCCCATGGTCTTACTCTGTGCTAAAATTATGGCTTGTCAAAATTTTCTTAATATTGTATGTTTCATATGTTTACTGTCCTTTTTCATCTTGTTATTATGGCAAATAAAACGTATTCATGTATTATTCCCAGAGAGTGGTGGTGGTGGTGGTGATATGTTGACCTGATTGCTAAGAAAGCATGAATGCTTGTTAGCAAGCAACCAGAGGGCTAACAGCTTAAGGTCCTCTCTGAGGGACCTGGTAATGAGGATAAATGCCTTACCAAAGGGCACTAGCGCACCAAGTGGGAATCGAACCCTTGTCAACGGAATCCGAATCCCCCGCTGTACCGACTGAGCTATCGTGCCTCCTATTCACAAAGATAGTTAAGCTAATCAATTGAACCTGCACATTTTGAGATCCCCGTCGATATTGGCTATCTCTTTAGTTAAACCACAACTTTAGACCACAATTTAAATCATAACCTGAGTTCAGAATACACACCAATGGCCTGTAATGGATTCAAGAATTAGTAAGAAAGGGAGCTGGGATAGATGAAGAATTGTAGCAGAGTGTCAAAGGTTTGTTGGAATAGATGTCTTGGGAGGGCAGGAAGTAAACCTGGAAATCTCGACAGGAAGTGAAGAAGGGGCCCTGCCTCACCGTAATCAACAGGTACAATCCAATCTCTACTATCACATAGCATGTCCAGGTTGTAGGGAATCATTTCAAGAATTGCATAATAAAACATATGATAGTTGAAATAGTGAAAGGGTAACACAGGCAAAAATAAATTTGTTTTAAAAACCTCACATACTCTCTAAAATGCTATTTCCTCATTTGGAAGCTATCACACTTCTTTAAGAGTGAGGCCAGGGACCAGTCCCTTTTGGAGTGAGCTTGTACATCTTTTGAGAGTGGATTTAAGGTCTTATTGGAGTGAAACTATCTTTTAAAAGGCAGTTTGCCTCAAAAGGGGCAAAAAAGAGCTATAGGATGAGCACTTCATTCCAAAAGGATCGGTCCCTAGTCTCACTCACGGATTGTGATTTATAGGGTTCAGATTATTTCTTGTGCATTTACAGTAAAGGGGCATATAGGGTGGGGGACCCAGGGGCAGTGCCCCCTCCCACCTTTCCTTTACTAATATCCTAACACAATGAATCCTGGTCGACCCCCCCAAAAAAAAAAAAATACAACGGCGTAAGCAAGACAGGAGTGTACAGGTGGGAGCTGCTTTGCAGTCACTTTACGTAGTCTTCATCATCAGACGTATCACTTATGTTTAGCGTAACAGCAAAGATATACATGTAGCTGCTACCTCCGTATAAATTATAGGCTACCTGACCCGATGCTACAGTCTAGCCAATGGAACCGACTCTAAACCAAGCAACAGCAGGGCTGTGAGATTGGCTATAAATAATAACTTTGGTCACAATGGAGTCAGTTTCACTGGTGTGACTAACCGTGGAGCATTGTGGCCCAGTGGATTAGTCTCCGGACTTTGAAACAGAGGGTCATGGGTTCAAATCCCAGCCATGGGGTAGTTTCCTTCAGCAAGAAATTTATCCACATTGTGCTGCACTCAACCCAGGTGAGGTGAATGGGTACCTGGCAAAAATTTATTCCTTGAAATGCAGAGCGCTGGAAGCTAGAGCTACAGCCGGGGTAATAATATCCAAGTCCTTTGGAAGCGCATAATAATGATAAAATAATATGTCCATTTATAGCATAGAGACGTTATTCATAATGTGTTATGCACTATACAAGAACTGACTATAAATATTAACTGACTATGGCAAGAGGCTGGAGTTTTATCCTTTGAGATGCTTACCAGAGTGATCCACAGACCCTTCTGCTTTAGGTGGTGAGTTGGAGGCACTGCCACCCTGTCCTCTGAAGTGGTCTCCTATACCCTTCAGGATACCTTTCAGACTCAGGCTTCGCTTTTTCTTCGCTGTATCGCCCCTATTGCTACCCCCTGATGCTGCAAAAAACAAAGTAAACAAAAATAGAGATTCTTCGTTAGATCATCGAGATTTAGATATCATCCCAAAATCTTTGTCTGTGATTGTGAGTAAGGATATCTGAATGGTATTGAATTAGTATAGATCACACTCTAAATTCCAAGGATTTATAATAAATCTAGATCGGCTGTGAATAGTGACCAGCCGAATATTAGATTTAGATTTAAACCTTGTTGATTTAAATATAAATCTAAAAAGATTTAAATTTAAATCTTTTGAGAATCAAAAGCGAATCCTTAAGATTTAAATGAATTAAACATTCGGCTGGTCACTATTCACAGCCGAACTGGATTTATTTTAAATCCTTGGAATTTAGAGTGTATTTTGTTGCCATAAAGGGCAAGTTTCATATACATAATATGTTTAATAAATAGGGCTATTCAAAAAGTAGTTTCTGTAAATCAATCTTGTCATTATATTTCTTTTAACACATCAATTTGAAAACAACACTGTATTACACTCTAATATTCTTTTTTTCATAATTCGATACCCCTTTTTGTCTCTTTTCAACAAAGTCGGTCAATTTGCTGGATCGAGCCATTGTATTACATTTTAAAAGAACAACACAATACTGCTACTTCTAACACAACCATGATCATAGCTTTATTTTACATTCTTACTTTTAATCAGGAAGTAATTAATAAATTTATTAATCACGATAAGAAACCAACTTTTGATAGATGTCTCTCATAGAAACTACATCAATCATAATAGGAATCAAAACCTGACAATCTGCGTATTGAGGAAGGTGATGTTTGGGGAGGGGGTAGGGGAAGGTGCAGATGAAGAGTGGATCCAGGGGGTGAGCAAATCTCCCCTTTCTTTCACCCACTTTTTTGTTTTGTTTCTCAAAAGTCAGGTCTTTAAACTGTTCACTTTGAGTTGTAATAACTTTATATTTATAGTATCTATTTATTTATTTTTATTTATTCATTCATATTTTCACTTTTTGGCAAGGGGGGGGGGCTTGTCAATCTTCATTAAAAAAGTGCCCCATTTCTCCACCCTGAGCACCCCCCCCCCCCCCCCCCCGGATAAACTTTTATTCACCCTCAGTTGGGGTATGCACAATTTAGGGACCCATGGATTCTTGATTGGCTTGGTATTTCATTTCAGAATGGTAGTCATAAATCAAGAACTCTTATCCAAACCATGACCTTGAATACATCCACAGGCTGAAATTATTTTCTTTTTTCAATTTGAAATGTCATATCTCAGTACAGATATTTCATTACATGAAGTATTTTATCAGAGGTATGGCATGCAAGGAGGAAGTACGTTCTGTATTTCCTGCATTTTCATGTGCACTTTGTCAACAAAACACATAAATCATTGCATTAGTAATCTCAGCACATTCCAAATGAATCCAATATTCTTTTTGGCATAGAAATCGTTCCTTTGATTGGGAACAGAATTTTGGGACTGCAACATTTCTTTAAAAGACAACATAAGCTTGGCTATGTGCCATCCACAGTCACATGACCAGTCCTTTTTTGCTGAATAGTTTTAATATCTAGGATTCTAAAATCAGATATAATGTTGAAATACATGTATCATGGCATCAAACAGGAATATTTTGTTTTCCTTTTTGTTTTTATCAAATATATTTGTTTTATGATATATTATAACTTGGAGTAGTTGTTGATCTCAAGATCTGAAAGATTGTAAGGAAAATAAAACTCCTATCGATGAGACAATCGCCATGCACTGGAAGTTGGCAACACAGGGGACAGTTCATACTCGAAACATGTTACGTTATCAAATCGTGGAATCAGGGAGAGTAGGGAAATGGGCCAGCTTTATGGTGTCCTGAACATCTGCGCAGCTCCTGACCCATATTCTCGTTTGAACCCTTTGACGAGACCTCATGACTTAGGTTATTACCAAGCCACACTTGGACTAAGACAAGACTACCCCACGATACCATCTGACCCAGTAAATACGCCCAGTGTTGAGGCCTTTTGGATTCTGGTGGAGATGTAAATTATTCATGAGCAAGCTGATGCGCCAATCCGCACCGTCAATGCTGATGACGTCAGGCAACCAGCAAACGTTCGCATCTGTCGGTTAGGATTCATTTATAAATGAACGATACCCTCGTTGATAGGTTTGTACCTCTCAGGTAGCAGCAGAATCAAGCTGGGTACGATGGTTTACCTAAGAAATCATCATCCCTTCCCTGTTTACGAGAGAGTCGCGCAAGCAGAACAGTGGTAGATCTACAGGGGGGGTAAAGGACGCATTACATCGCAGTAAATCGTTATTGGGTCACACTAACTTGTCACACCCCCCTCTTAGCAAAAAGTTAGATCCGCCACTATCTCCTGAATCTGCACCTCATCATCAAGAACTATTGTTTGTTACATGATTAATCTTACATCATTGATCTGTCACATACTATAATATACTCACACATCCATATCTTAAAATAAAACATATGCCCAATATACATGACATACAGTCACGCAATAATTCCTCAATGCCCATTGTGCCATGATGCTTAAAGACTCTTTAATAGATTAGATAGAAACTCAGGATTTGACTTTGTAAATGGGTAATGCCTTATAGACAGCGATAAGAAACTGAAAGTTAAAAAGATTAATCATCATTTGATGCCTCATCTGACAGCTCCAAACATAGCCCATCACCCCAAAAGTGCTGGTAACTTTTCCAGTAATACATAAAAGCAATATCAAGGAATCAAAATTTATGTCCAGAAACAGTTATGCTTGTGAATTTACATCAAAATATTTTGAGGGTTGCTCAGGGTACCAACAATTTTTTGTTAAATATATACCCACTTTTTCTTCTTTTTTTGAGGGGGGGGGTATATAATCACTTTTTAAGAATGAAATTAGCTATAAAAAATTCACAACAAAATATCTGTTTCTATCTGTTATATATTATGCAAGCACCAACTTTGTATGATAAATGTTCAAAGAGCGTTTTATGAAGAAGAAAAATTAACCAAATTAAAAAGAGAGGCCATGTAATATCATAAAATGTGAAATTAAAATTTTCAAAGAAATTCAAAGGTTGAAACAAGGATGAATCAAATGTATTGATAAAGATTTTAAAATCTATGAACTACAAATAAAGAATCATTGGCTCCCAATTAATCCTTTTTTAAACATATATAAAACCACTTCTCCACCATAGAGTGTGCCCACAAATATTAGAATACAATTGCAAATTTTCTAAATTAAGAGCCACATTCAGACTTTCACAGAGAATCAATTAAAAAATTGGTAACAGTAATAACACTTTTGTCCAATTTGATGATAGACCAACCTAAATTACCCGATTCACATTAATTATATCTCTACTAAAACTGTTGGTTTGAATTCAACATTGATTTTAAGGTACTCAACAGTGTTGTTTTATTTCTAAAAAAAAGTTTAGGCTATTTCAGTTTGAAACAAATCATTACTTTTGACCAAATTTAGTAAACCGAAATTTATAGAGTGAATTTGGAGTGAAAAATGAACTTTGAAAATTTCAAATGACTTTGAAGTGACCAAATCTAAATATTATATCATTAATAACTTGTATTTACCCAGGGTACCCAGTCAGCTGTAAGCTGTTCTTTTAGCAGGCCCTGTAAAAAATAGCATGTTATAGTAACCTTCTCTAATCTAAAACCCTGAGCGCCTAGAAACAAGGCAGAAGGTCCCATTTTGACGAGTCTTTGGTATGACTCCCACGACCTCCCGTTCATGAGGCAAGCGCTCTACCACTGAGCCACAATGCTCGGTATTTCATATTGTATGGTAATAATTTTGACCTAGTGAGCTTCAAAAACTGTTTTCAAAAAAGCACATGTACTTATGGTTAGTCTGGCACGAAACTGTGTTTAATTGCTTCTGAAAACTATTTTTTACAAATTCAACCAACCACTAACAAAGTCAATAGAGTGCAATGAAGTCAACAACTTCATAACAGGTAAAAACACCACAATATGCTAATAATAGAACATTTTTTTTACAATGTATTCAAGCACCTGGACACAGGTGGCCTGCTTCAGTTATATTCTACAATATTAATAGCAGTCAAAATGCAAAATGACAATATTCATGTGTTTTTATTTCAATCTGCTTTCTTGTTCTCTGTTTATTAGCATGTTTCTAATAAAGGTATAAATGGTTTCCAGGTCTGTTGGAAAAAGAACAGTTTGTTTTTTAAATAAACACTTAAATACTTGTAATGGGTTATTGGAGGCTGGAGTGCCACCCCCCCCCTACAAAATCATAAAATTGCATGATTCCATTTCAGAATTTCTCTACTTTCTAAATCATATTTCTTTCATTTAAATTTCTTTAATTTCTGGACAATCTGATTACCAAATTTTGACATTTTTTTGTTTAATATTATTTCAGGACTGGTTGCTTTTACTCACACATTTTCAGAAAAAGTGCACCATATAACTCATCCCCTACACTCAAATTTCAAGGACTTAAAACAATTCCAGATGCATGGGCTGTGAATAGTGAATAGCTGAATAATTGGATTTATTTTTAATCCTAAAGATCAACTTCTAAATCTTAAAAGATTTGAATTCAAACCTATTAGCTTTATATTCCAATCCACACAGTTTAACTCTAACTCCAATGATCACTATTCACAGCCAGTCTGATTTTATTTCAAATCCTTGAAATTAGAATGTATCTTTGCTTCATGCCAATGTATGGTTGGAACTACCCCTTATCGAAAATATTCTTCAATTTTACCCAGTTTTCGTCTCATTTGTGAAGAAAATTGAGCAGATCAGATTCCCATGTTTCGCTCGGCGACTCCGATTCAATCCGCGTATATATCGACGAACAACGAATACGACGATTTTACATTTGCTCATTTGCACCCGTCTTTTGAAACCGACCACCCGCGGTACATTGAGTTTACGACCGATTCTTGTCGCGGTGGCGAAATATTTTTACTCTTCCAAATCAGTTCTATGATGTCAACATGCTATATGATCGTCTCACTACTTCCACTGCGAGCTCCGGCACATGATTCAACGATTGACGACGGATATTTGTTCTAGAGCCGTTTCCTATCGGATTTCTTGGTTTTTCAGCGGGGTTTGGGTCTGGTCAATACAATTTAGTTTAATTCTACTAAATTTTTACTTCTTGTTGCTTCTTTTTTTCTCGTAAAATCGATTCTTACCGTTTCTATGGACACTGCGCCTACTCTCCCGCGCGTATCGTTTGTAATATGCAATAATTTTAACGCGCGCAAGGTGGTCGGTTTCAAAAGAGGTGGTCGATATGTGGTAGTCTCACCATACCACTGTACATAAAAAGAGTCCTGCACTGGCCAGCAAGTGATGTCTTCAAGCTAGAGTTCAACCCTTGACAAACCCTGCGAACGTATTATACATACGTAATTGGCCTCAATATACACCTGCGCCAGACTGTAACTGCTAAAGGCTTTCCTGGGCTTCTGTCACCTAATCATATCACATTAACTGATACCCCCTTCACGCTCGATACTGTTAATCTATGGCAAATGATACGGCAGTATTCAGGCAAGCAACCCTCTGGAAAACATCAGGGTTAATTTCAAAGTAATTCACAGGATATCAACCTTTTGAGGAGATAACGCCTGATTACCTATCTATCGGAGAAAAGAGGTGAACACTGAGAAAGGGGCTGTAATTCAGCACAGTAATTACGGGTGATGGCTATGTTTCTGTTGTTTATTTTAAAGTCAGGTTGACAGTTGGGGCAGTAAGAGGTATAGACTGCTCAACAAGAAACTTTCCTCTAAATAATAGGGAATTAATTGGGCCGATTGAACTGAACTGAATTGAAATGAATTTTACTTGTTTCATGCTAGAAACAAACACCAACTGTGCATAAGAAATTATCTAACAGTGGGTTCCAAGATATTTGACATGAAATACATAATGTATATAAACAGGAATGATGGCATTGATAAAGAATGAAAAAATAATGGATCGAAGAAAGAAAGAAAGGAAAGCTATAAATGAATATGAGAATGACCAAAACGATCAAATGACTCACAGAATGATCGAATAATGGAAAGAAAGAACGATTGAATAAGAGACATAATGGAATAAAAAATGAATTATAGGTAAAATAAGTATTAACATTTTGAAATTATCAATTGGGATGAATAACACAAAAATTTGAGGTTAAAAAGTAAAGTCAATAAACAAAATTAAAATGAATAAATACCATAAATCAACATGAATTTATCATGTTAGTCGCCACAACATATCCGCTATAAACAATTCCCAGGGCTCTTTATGTCAATTTAGAAACCAACAATTTTGTGGACTTCAGTTGTGGCTTGTGCGAATAGCTAATTACTGCACTCAACCAAGTTGTGTAAGATTACATGAATTGGCAGAGGAAATACTCCTCAAACATAATTACTAAGTGTTTCCAGAAGAACTTTTCTGAATATGCTGAGTCACTTCCTTAAGGGCTCTTCAAGAAAAATTCCCCCCCCCCCCAAAAAAGTCATTGATTAGGTCACTAAAAATGAAATAGGAGTTACTTGAAGGGGACTGTCCGACTGTGCAATGTTTTCAATGTTTGTATTAACTAGGTCTGGTGATGATGTGATATTGCATAATATTTAGTGCTGGTCTGAACAAATTATATGCACCAGTTACAGCATAATTAGTTTCTTGCCAAAATTTAGCCTTTTTATTTACCTTTTAACTACTTGACTACTGAATTCTGTAATCATAATAGCCTCTTCATCCACCTAAATTTATATCTATATTTATAATTTATATTTTCGATATGTACATAAAAGGTGGCCTTCACCCTATACAAGCTCTGCCATTTAGTCGGCCTCCTCTTTCAATTTCATGCTGTTGTTCTAGTACAGATTGACTTATATATTATATGTTGTAAATATGTAATTTATACTGTCATTGTAAATGTGAAAAGATGAAATAAATTAATTGAATTATAGACAATAGCTAACATTAAATAATCCTTATATTTACAAAACTGTCCCTAAAGCAATATTCATAAGTACATAATTCCAAAGTGTTATTTTTTTTCATTAGATTTCTGATCATAATTCACAATCTGTGGAAGTAGCATTCAAGTACGGTGACATGATTTCAAATAAATGACATCTCTAGATGTCTTTCCACTCATGGCAATCCAACCAGCAACCTCACACAGGACGATACTGCACGTGGAGCAATCGAGACGTGACTCGTGCATAGCATAGGTCTCTTATCGCAAATGCCGACCCCCTTTTACGGCAACTGGCGGGAAGGAAACTCGTTAATTGAACGATGTGTTATAGAACATGAAGTCATGTGACTTGACTTGGGTTATCGGTGAGAATTGAACGATGCTTTATAGCAAGTGCTATAACATGATCTTTAATTGATATATCATAGAAGCGAATCATGGCAAAGGTCTTACAAGCAAGATTATCTGGGTTCCCTAAAATAGAATACACATTAAAAAGATACCTTTAAACATTTACAAAATCACCTTGAATAGAAGTATTTTGATACACAAAATCTAAACTGGGTAAAATCTACATACACTAGAATAGGAACCGGTAGGGGGAAAAGGGATACAAAGACTGAAGAAATAGCAATAACTAAGAGAAAATCCGACTTTTTTGGTATACAATCGTATTTCAATAGAAACACAGAATTTAGCATACATTGCATTATCTTTTTGGCTGGACGCTTCTATTTGGGATTAATCATAAAAGGACTGTAACATGTTCTTGTGCAGAAGGAAATACCCAAACCTTTCCTTGGTCATGTTGGTGTTCTTACAAAGAGGGACCTACTTTCCTAGGACCCTGACCGAATATTTGTATGATAAACTGTGGATAGAAATTCTCATCATGAGAGAGAATTTCTAACCATCAAAATGGTGGAATTCTTTGAGGTTTGAGCAAAAATTACTTTAAAGATGTAGCAATGACGCTTTTCAGTGTTCACAGGGGAAAAAATATTTGTACCATCTTTAGAGTAAAAATGTGAGCATTTTTGTCCTTTATTTCAATGCATGCTCACTAAACCATCATATTGCTTTTTATGTTTACACAACAATGACACTTTTGAAAAGCAACATCTGAAATTTATTTCACTTATCTTGATAGATATATTAATCCCCATTACCCCTAAAAATTGTGTTCATCAAACCACTAATAAATATCAGAAATGACCCAGTCTTAGCCACAACCCTTGAACATAAAACATAATTTGACAATTAATTTTGAAAATGACCCCTGTGATTGCACTCATTTTATTCATTTAATTCTACCATTATAAAATCCAAGTTTACAAAGCAAAGCTCATCAATTCCTCTGTTAATTAATTAACTTATCCATTCTATCATTTTTTCAATTTTCAAATGTGTAATAACATCCCTCAATTTTTTTATCAACAAATTTTAACAGCAGAAACAAGATACATTCATAATAAAGTAAATTTTCAATTGACACGAAAGCTAAGAAAATGAGTTTGTAGACTGAATTACCCTCGCACACAACTGGAAGTAGGTTTGGCATATTAGTTCAATGTCATTGGCAAACAACCATTTTGATTCATCCCGGTTTTTAAAATAGATTCCCTGTTTCAATCTATCAAACTCATAGGATCACTACGAGCACTATATATCACCGAGATCATCATAGGTCACATGACACTTTAGCTACCCGGAGGAACATTAATGATTCCTGTACAATTCATAACCAAGTATTAAATGGATCACATTAACACATTAATGTAATTAATATGGGTACAGAACAATTAAGTTTGAATGCTGTTTTAATGAATATTTCTAAATTGGAGGGGGGGGGCTTAAAGTATAAGACAACTTTTTTTCCACTGACATAGCAAGAAAGCTACCACATGCATGCACTCTCCAATGAATGTTCTTTCTACATAGTTTGGCAGCCTCCAACTATGGCTGATGGGAGTTACAACATTTTAAAACCAAACTGGTCTAGTATATGTCTAATTATATGACACCGAGATAGATCCTTGTCATTTGATTGGTTGTTTGATATCGTTCATTCAGCCCATTTTGCAATGACGTCATCAACCGTGCAATTTTGGATCCATTCATCGTGCAATTTTGGATCCATACGATTTTGTCCATTGCATTTGCGCACCGAGACTGCATGCAGCTGCAGGCACCAGCAGTGCGCATGTTGTAATGATGTAACTATCAACAGACCGAACTCACACTGCATGAGCGTGTTTGCATCGAAATTCGTGAATTTCATATTTAAAAAAAAAAATCAATTTTTAGGTGTGATATAAACCAAATAATGAATGTTTTTTTCATTTGTGCAATGGACAGAATACTTCATTCGGTGAAAGATGAAATAATGATCCATTCAACGAGGCTACGCCTCGTTGAATGGATCATTTCATCTTTCACCTCGTGAAGTATTCTGTCCATTGCACTCATAGACATTCATTATTTGTATAATGTCTATACTTAAGTTCTTAAAAATGAATAAATTTGTACTCACCTCCTCCATTTTTCCTATTCATGGTATGATCCGGTGATGTTTGGCTGTAATGGAGACGAAACAAAAAGAAAATAGGAAATGTCCTGATTAGTGATTAGCAACAAAATAATGACATCAGCCGCACGCTGGTCTATCTCACGGTAATTCCACGTAAAGCAGAGAGAGAATCTCCGACAGAAGCCAAGCTGCTCACTGTTTGGGTCAGGTTATAGTTTCATATATCGCCTTCTTTCCTGGTCGATAGCTGTCACTGTCACGGTGCTTGGGCTAAGTTCGGGTCAGGATTATGACATACAAAACTAAAGGATACACAACCACAACGAAGTCACTACCCGACATTTGCTTGCTCAGGCGAGGAGGGAGAAACCCAAGTTCGTCAACAACCAGGATATTAGTCTTATTAGCCAAACCTCCTTGAATAAAGTCAACTTTCCTCCCAGATAAAGCGATATATGCCACCTAGTATGAAGTAGTACCAATCTATTTTTTCCCCTTGTATAAAGAGGTTAGACCTACAACAATCTTTAAAATGATGTTGCGCCATAGGTCCCTCTTTGAAAATCAAATCTTGTTTACTTCCATTTCATGACAACACAAGGTCTGCAAACTTTACTTAAATAAGATAAATAATTTAACAGACACTATTTCAATTGTTATCTTCTCTCCCAAGGTTGGTAAAATTGTACATAATAATGAACAATGGGGGAAAAGAAGAGTAAATCCCCAAAATTTTTATCAAGCCAGTACAATCATCAAAATCTCGTAAAACAGTTTTAAAGAAAGGTAGATTCACAACAATACAGTACAGATTCTTTCAATGACACACTGTTAGGTTGAATTCCTATTTTTTCTTTTATTTATGTATTTAGATTTCCTTTTTTTCTCTCTTTTTATGATTGTTATTATCATTTGGGGGAGCTGGGGCTGGTCTAAATGACTCAAGCCATGGACTCTCTTAGAACAGAATGAAAATATAAATCCACATTGGACTCTCTGACAAATATAGAAAATTATATGACCATCATTGTTCAGGAGGCCGCAGAGAACAAAGAAAAATTATAGAAAGGGGACTGCATCCATCCACATTCATATTTTTGGAAAAAAAATAATGAAAGGAAGTAATGAATAGTGTATGTCACTATAGAGAATTTATTAAATTTGAATATTAAGAAATATACAATTTACCCAAATCAAAATCTTGAATATCCAAATTCCATACAAGCTCTTGTGAGATTAACCTTGGTGTTTGGTTATTCTTGGTACTGACCCACCCTCTGCCCCACCCCCACTCAAACACTATATCCCTCAACAAATAAGATAATATCACAGACTAAAAACTATTTCTGTAATGATGACCCCCCCCCCCTCCAAACACTTATCCTTAAAAAAATAGATACATGTATCACAGACTATTCATTAG
This sequence comes from Lytechinus pictus, assembly GCF_037042905.1. Taxonomy (NCBI): domain Eukaryota; kingdom Metazoa; phylum Echinodermata; class Echinoidea; order Temnopleuroida; family Toxopneustidae; genus Lytechinus; species Lytechinus pictus. The sequence continues at coordinate 14,807,287 of NC_087248.1, read as the reverse complement.
TTCTTTAATGATGACCCCCCCCCCCTCTAAACAGAGTGTATCCTTCAACAAATATATAATATCACAGCCTATTTATTATTTCAGTAATGATGACCCCCCCCCCCCGCAAAACACTGTGTATCCTTCAACAAAATAGATAATTTCACAGACTATTTATTATTTCGGTAATGACGAGCCCCCCCCCCCCCCCCCCCGTTCCTCAAACAGTGTATCCCTGAACAAAAATAGATGATATCACAGACTATTTATCATTTCTGTAATGATGCCCCCCACCCTCCAAACACTATACCCCTCCAAAAATAGATGATATCACAAACTATTTATCATTTCAGTAATGATAACCCCCCCCCCCCTCCAAACACTTATCCTTAAAAAAATAGATACATGTATCACAGACTATTCATTATTTCTGTAATGATGACCCCCCCCCCCCTCCCCCTCTAAACAGGGTGTATCTATTACAGTATCTATTACAGTAACTCTGATTCTACATTCAACATTGTGCAGTGTGGTGATGTTCAAACCAACCCAGGACCTTCACAACAGACCAATGAAAGTACACCCAGCGATGGCTCTCTTCATGCTTCAGCTATACAGAATGTATCAACAAAAAGAATTAAATATGATAGGAATACACTCCTCGCCATTCCCTGCTTACACCGCCGCCTTGATGCTACAACATGGGCCATCATTAATAAACTCGGCATATCAAAGAGACGTCCAACAAGGAGAGGGAGAAAAGGTGGAAGGTGGCACCCAGTGAGTCATATGACCAAAACACAATGGAACAATTTTTCCTTGAGATATAATAGGAAATCAAATTCAGGGCCATCCACTAAGGAAAACCCAACAATGAATTTTGGTTAAAAAAAAACAATAATATGATAAACATGGAATACAAGGAAACAATACTGCAATAAAACATGTAGAAACTAATTGAGAGGATCATTAAGTTTACAAAGGCTAACCATAATTATGCTATGTGCATAGAATTAAGGAAATTGGTTGTAAAAAAATAAAATAGAAGGACATTTCATAACAAAATAGTTACACGGGAAGAAATACAGCTATAAACATATAGGGAACATACAGGAAATATGTTTCCTGGTATAAGATTGCCATTTCCAATTGTGTAAAAAATTTAATTCAATTCAACATTTATTTTTCTTCCTATTGATATTTCATCCATTTTTCATGTAAAATATACAAATCAATAATAACATGAATATAGTACAAAACGATGAATGTAAAATACAGTACGTAAATTATGTAAGAATCCTGTTAAAAAGGGTTTATTAACTGTGTGGTATTTTGAGAAAACTAGAAGGTGTCAAAGTTCCTCCAAATATGATGCTATTGTTTATTATATGACACCTAGATAGATCCTTGTCATTTGATTGGTTGGCCGATATTGATCATTTAGCCCATTTTACAATGACGTCATCAACCGTGCAATTTTAGATCCATTCATCGTGCTATTTTGGATCCATACAATTTTGTCTATTGCACGCGCGCACCCAGACTGCAGGCACCACTCGTGTTTGCAGCGCGCATGTTGTACGCGATAATCAACAGACCGAGCTCGCACTGCATGAGCATATTTTGCCTTGAAATTCACACATTTCATATGAAAAAGAATCTATATTTAGGTGTCATATAAACCAAATAATGAATGTTCTTTTCATTCGTGCAATGGACAGAATCCTTCATTTGGTGAAAGATGAAATGAAGGATCCATTCAGCTCGGCTATGTCATCTTTTACCTCATGTTCTGTCCATTGCACTCATAAACATTCATTATTTGTATAATAATCTTTATTGCATTTATCATCACCATGAATATAATCATTATTGCCACCATTACTACCATCAGCATCCTGGATCCGCCCCTGATCATCATCACTATCACCATCACCATCACCATCATCATCATCATCATCACCATTTTATCATCATCGTCATCAATATCATCATCACCTTAATCATCATCATCACCATCATCATCATCATCACCATCACGACCATTATCATCATCATCATCATAATCATCATCACCATCATCACCATCATCATCATCATCATCATCATCATCATCATCACCATCATCATCACCATCACCACCACGACCATTATCATCACATCATCATCATCATCATCACCACCATCATCATCATTATCACCACCATCATCATTATCATCATCATATTCATCACCATCACCATTAACACCATCATCATCATCACCATCATCATCATTGGTTTGCCGAGCAAACCTTTTTCTTTAGATTTTTCCTTTTAGATTTGGCTTTTTAAATCGACCGCATGAGGTCAGCGCACTTGCCGAAAGCTAGAAAACGTGAAGGTTTCTCTTCGACGATATGTCAGAATAACCATGAATTACCCCAAACTGAAGCAGTTAGAATGCCGAACAAGAAGTAAGTTTGCTTAATTAATACTCATTGTATCTGTATATGTCTTAGAAAGAATGATATTTTGTTTAGTTAATGTAAAAAAAGGGGAATTATTTTTGGTTCATTTCATAGAAAGTCAAGGTCAATTTAGCGTAAGAGTGCTTACGTGTCAATGAAAGTAAATCAGGCAAATTATGCTAATGAGTATAGTAGCGTAAAGACGTAGAGGGCGTAAGAGATGTAAACAAACCGTATTTGGTGAATGGATGTTAGTTTATTACAGATTCTGATATTGAAGGTTTAGATAAAGAAGTCTTATGACCTATCAGGAGAAATTGACCTTTAGCTTAAAGTGAGGAATGAATATATAAACATTTTGCATTAATTCATAAACCATGATGGTGATGTAGCTGGCAGTTTATGTGCAAAGCATGAGGGTGATTTTAGTTGTAGCTTATCAGCTCTCATAGGATTTTATAAAGACAAAACCATTTATGACTATTGAGAATGGATTAGATAAGACTTTGAGAGCAAATGATATAAGGCGATACTTTACATAAAATAAGCCCTATTTTACTGCTTATCAGACTCATGAATAATTATACGAGTCATCAGAGGTACTGAATTCTTTTGAAGAATGTTTACATTTAATATTTAGACGAAAGGTACTATTTCTTTTAAGAGAGTTTCGGTACACAAATAATTAGTCAATGAAGACTTGATTTTAGTTTGAACAAGTTTATTTCTAAATGACAACATAGCAAGGAGTTATGATAAGGTGTTACATATAAACATAATTCAGTTTAAATACATAGAATAGCTGTCATAAAGATCAAGGCATGAATGTTAAACGATAATTAGATTCAGTTAATCGAACCGTACAACAAACGAGTCAAATAATGTTTTTTGACAAAATAAGTGTATTTTGCACTTGCAGCATACTTATGATGTTTTTTCATTTGTTTTTCTGATTATGCAGATTGAATAAAATCTACCTATACAATTATCGGTACTTCTAACTTCTGAGCTTAAAAGTCCCCTTTCTCCGGTGATCCAATCATCATCATCATCATCATCATCACCATCATCATCACCATCATCATTATCATCATCATCATCATCACCATCATCATTATCATCACCATCATCAATCATCATCATCATCATCATCATATTCATCACCATCACCATTACCATCATCACAAGCACTATAGAAAATACAGTGTACAAAGGGGACTAGAGCAGTGTAATGTGCTCCAACAGCCATCATAAAAACTTTAAAGTCTTTTCAAAACTTCATTTCACAAGAGAGAAAATTAAACAATAGCTATTGGAAACTCCACATTAACTTTTAAATCCACTTGAAAGTGCCTAAATGGCTTTGTGTTCATGGTTTCATAACTGGAGAACCAGGGTTTGAAAATTCACATGATGTGATTATATTCATGGGCAAGGCAATTAACCCTCACTATCACATCCCTTGGAGGATACATTTCATTTCATTTCATTTATTTCCAATTCTCGTAAAAACATTTAAATACAATCAATATACAATAGAAGACATATGAGCATAAATACAAAGAATATGGGGGAGCCAGCAGAGGCCATTGGCCTTTCACATGTTGGGCTCCATCGTAGGTCCATTTATTACAATGATTATAATTATCATCAGCATTATCATTATCACTATCACCACCAATACCAACACCACCATATTAGGGTCTCCTTATGCAAGACTATCATACAGCATCCTGCTGGGGGGGTATCAGACCATGGAGGAAGAAAGAAATATGAGACCATTATAGTAGTCTACAAGCACAGACTCAAATTTGACACTAACCAATTACAGGTCTGAAGTAAAGACTAGACTTCAAAGGCTCTGTCTGTGTCAAAAAATAGTAGAGCCAGCCACAGTACACAAAAAAATCTAGTCTCACTACTTCAAACTCTGTATTATGTACTACCCAAATTGTGAAACTCAAGGGTCTGTGCCTGCAGACTAACATTATAGGTCCAACTTTGCTTTATTGATACTTTGCTGGATTCTGATTGGTCAAATGTGGGATCCAGTAATCAAAGCTTGTTTCTATTGGTCATATGCTCAAGGAAATGGATTAGCATAAAACAAAGATAGTCTCAGTACAACAGCCAATGTGTTTACAACACAATCAGAATGATTTTCTTTTTCTTTTTTGATAAGCTGCGGTAAACAGAAATAGTCAAGAAGTCTGTATGTTTGCAAATGGATGTTCAACTCTGAATAGCTGCACTTATCAAAATTTAAAAGGAAGAATGATACAGTTAATTGGAAGATGAAGAAAAAAGGTAAAAAATGAAAGAGATGGAGTAAAAAAGGGTAAGAATAAAAGCGACAGAAGAAGAGGGACAAAAAAATGAGGCAATGGGGGAAAGAGAAAGAGAGACAGAGGGAATGAATGGAGAAAGTAATAAGCTGGAGCAAAAAGAAAAAACAAGAGCACGATTAAAAAAAAAAAAGAGAATGGAAAGACAGAAAGAGAGGAAGAACGACAACAAAATCCGTAAATAGTGAAATAATTCAAACAGAAATTGGGAAGTTGAAAGGTTAATAGTGAGAAAAGGAGATAATAATAATAATAATACTTTTCTTATATAGCGCATAATAACCTGTAAGTTTCTCTACGCGCTTTACAATAAAGGTTACAAAGTAAACATGCTACAAAAAAAAATAGATATAAGAAAGAAACTAGAAAAACATATAAAATTAATCAAGATTGAAAAAGACACAGCAAGACATCAAAAATAAATTATATTAAAAGCCAAGAACTTGCAATCTGAAAACTATGACCCATTTTCATCCTACTACAAACAGATTTATCAACATGGTTCTTCTTATCCCATTGTTTCATTCATCCCTCAAAAAAAATTTAATTTAGGTAACATACAGTTCATAAGACACCGTTCTCATTACGCTTTCTAACACTAGTTTCCTGGAAACCGGTTTAGGAAACCAGCTTGGAAGATCGCTTTGCTAGCATTCCCATTTGATCACACGAAAGTGGTTTTCAAAATAACTTCACGTAAAGCGATCTTGTTGCCATGGAAACGCTCTCAGTGGGGTGACACGTTTCACGCGAAATTCGAAACCTCAGCGTAGGCATTCTACACCTGTCATGTGGAGTAGCACGCTCAAAATGTGTGAAGATTGCTTCCCAAAGAACGGTTGTGTCCTCACTTACACTAAAACCAGTTTAACGAGGCAAAGCGATCTTGAAAACTACATCGCGCTGTGGATTTATGAACCGGTTTGGAAGATCGCTTCGACCGTTCTCATTTCATGTTAAACTAGTTTCCACTAAACTAGTTTTAGGAAGGTATTGAGAACGGTGTCTAATATGACTTGGAAGGCTTACTTGGGTCCCTTTCAGTGCATTCAACTCGGGCGTCTCATGATAAATGATCCACATTTCATTCCAGAAATGACTTTATTGGCAAAATTCCACTTTATTCTTAATATAATAGCCTAGGGATATATTCATATCAATTTTAATCCAATCCTACTGACACCATGCCAATGTGTCTACATGCAGTATCCTGAGTTAATTAATCAAGATATCCAGATTTGTATACAGTACATATACTTATGATGAAAACTGTGTTAAATCCTATTGGAAACGTGTAGTATAACAGGGCGATACGACGTTTAGACTGACTGCGATTTCAATGCGCATGGTCAGCCAAACCGTCGTATCGGTACTGTGCACTGCATTGACTTTGCACGTGAAAAGCAATACGACGTTTTAACTGATCTCGCGCATTGGAATCGCAGTCAGTCAAAATGTATCGCTTTTTCTCTATGGCGTTTTTGTACAGGGAAAATCTAAGCAGCTCAAACCAAAATTACATTAAATTGCCTGTTGCGATATTTTCTCTGATCCTTAGTTTTGTGTAAAAATTAGGATACCAATGTCAAGCAATTTTCTGGGTCTTTCCAACCATGTATTTTTCTAGCAGTGACTATGTTGTAAGGCTGAGGAGCTAAGTGTGAAAAATATATTAAACTTTGATGTCGATTTTTTCTGAAATGGGTTTGCACCGCCGTATGTGTGATACGAAGGTTCGGATGACAGCCGACGTTATGTACATAAAACCTGGTCTAATTACATATTTTCTTTTGATGTACATAATTAAGGGTGATGCCCATACTCGTTACTAAGCTAATTGTAGCGCATTTAAATATAAATAAGGAGAAGATTTGCATTGTCAATATCTTGATACATGAATAATGGCTTCAAAGCACAGGTGATTCCTGTCTAACCTATAATAGGAGTGGCGGGGGGGAGGGGGCGGGGGAGGGGGTCTCACTCAAAGGATTAATCTTCTCACAATTAACTCAAGGGTTTTTCTTGTTTTAAAGGAGAATGAAACCCTTGAAACCAGCTGAATCCATATCAAAGAGAAAAATCAAAGAAACATATTGTTGAAAGTTTGAGGAAGATTGAATGAATAATAAGAAAGTTATGAGCATTTGAATATTGAGATCACTAATGCCATGTAGATCCTCCCATTGGCAATGCGACCAAGATCTGTGATGTCACAGACGTACAACTCCCTCATTACTTTAGTAGTTATTTCACTTATATTCTCACTTTTATAGAGTATTTCACAAGGTGAGGTGTTCTCTTTATGAGAGGACAAGTACAGAGGTTTCACAACATTATATCATTGATGAATCGTTTGTCATATGATTAGAATGAGCAAAAAGAGATGTTTTGGGGTATATTTTCAGTGTCCAAAAGGGGAGAGTTGTTCATCTGTGACATCATAGATCTTGGTCGCATTGCCGATGGGAGGATCTCCATAGCATTAGTGATCTCGACATTCAAATGCTCATAACTCTTCTATTGCTAGTCCTATTTTACTCAAAATTTTGTTGATCTTATTCTTTGATTTTTCTGCTTTCACAAAAGCTAACTTGCTCCAAGAGTTTCATTCTCCTTTAAACTTTCAGTATCAACACCCAAAATAATGATAGTGCATATTTGGTGAGAAAAAAAGTGTGTCAGCCGACATGGCTTGGGTTAATACAGCCGTCATCGTGGTTGCATCTACAGCGTAGGTGGCTCAGAGGTTTAAACCAGGATTATAAATTGCAGGAGCCACAAGGAATTCTTCAATTAAGATTTAATTAGGACTGACGAAATGCTATCGTAAAATCTTAAACACATCCTGCCGATCATGTTCAGAGATCGATTTCACAAGTGTTCCTGAGCGGACTTGTTTCAACACTCGAATTAATTGGGGAAACATGAAAGTTAGATGAGTTTTTGTTGAATTTCCTTCAGAGCTAAACTCAAGAGGGTTGCAGTGGGCAATAAATTACAAGAGAAAGTCTTCAAAATATTGTTTACATTTCTTTTAATATTGGAAATAAATGGAGTATATTTTGTGCAGTGTCAAAGTTGAGAAACTAAAGTAATAAAAATAACACCAGTAAAGACTTACAACCAGGCTATAGAAAACTTCGTCAAACTGTAACAGCGATCTATCAGATTGTTACAAATGCATTTTAGATCTAAATGAATTAAGAAATACTCCAAATACATGTTGGTAAGTCAAAATAAAGACCTCAAATTTTTTCTCCACTAAATTTTCGCTAAACCATCTTTCTGAAGACAGAAAGATATGAGAAAATCTGGCAGGCATAAAATACAATGCTTGAATGGGAGTTACTTTGTCTCTAGTTAATCTTTTAGGGGAAAAATGAAAGGCATACATTTATAGAAACCTACAAAGAACCAGATAAGTTGACTAAAGGATGGTATCAAATGTTTGACTGTCATTAATCTGCACTTAATCCAACTTCCTAACAAGAAATGGATCTATGAAAACTTTAAAGGTCTAAAAAGTGATTTCAAAGTTAAAGAGGCAGTCTTTAAGATCCCTCTGTTTCCTCTAACCTACATTTTTTCAACCAAGAAGTTTATCAAATTTGCAAAAGTTCTGTTACCTCTGAATTAAAAGGCCGGAAGGACAACTTAATCCAGTCTAATCCATAGAATCGATCAACGTCTATTCCGGGGCAAGAATCTAATCCATCTGACATTGCGCCGATCAATATCATTCTTGTTCTATTTTGGGTGACAACATATAGATATCTGTTGTTTGGCTAAACAAGTTTTCTATTTCAGCAATAATTCAAAATTTTCATCAATATTCCAAAATTTCTTTCAAACATCTGTACTATTTCTCAGAGCTGAACTTCCACATATTATCAACTGAACAAGTGATCATGTCAACCAAAAGAGGGCACTCTTCACAAAATATACTACAAGGACTTTTAGTGGATTTCAGAAAAAATTAACAACTATTTAAATTCATTTTTTTTTTGTATATTGGAGGTAATTACATTGATTATGCGTATCTTCTATTCTGTGTGATATTTAATGCAAAACTGCAACAAAAAGCAGGCCTACAGCTAATCAATGACTGAAAAGGAGGGGCACATAAACATTTCTCTCAACAAATGAGTTGATTGCAACAAATGACATAAAATGCAAATTATTGCTCTGAGGTAATAAATTCTTGCAGATTAATACCCGCTTTTATAAGCTCTATATCCTGACAAATAATTTCCACTCTATTTAGAGCAATAATTTTTTGTATTATTCTTTTTAAACCCTGAAAGTTATCAATGCATTTTCTCTATAATGATCTATAGAAACTACAATACAATTACTTGAATTGAATGTATTATACAGATTACGTGACAATTAGGCCTACTTCTCTATTATGGTACTTGACAATACAAAATATACAATATATGAATGAAAGTGATATGCTCATTAGGTAAAGGCAAACAAATATATGCCCTTGCCAGATCAGCGTGGCATTGAATATCTACTTTCTTTTGCCCGCTCATTGGGTGATGAGCTATGCATCTAAAATTAACATTTTCTGCTGGTCTATGATGTTCAAAAACTTTCATTTTCATAACTTTTTTTTACCTTGGGGCAGGAAAGCGAATGGTAGCAATGAAAGACTGGCATGATGACAGCTTTAGTCTACAAAGACAAACATCTTTCAGCAGTAGAGCACAAAGATGTGTCTGAAATACAAGACTATAAAACTGAAGAAAAAAAACAGCACAGACTATTATAGATGCTCCACTTGAAACAGATAGGACAAAAATAACTAGATCCTTTTCTAGGTTTCATAAAATTATGCTTGCATGTGAAATCAGGGTCTGAATCTGCAGACTATGAGTTCCTCATGTTTTTGATTGAATACATTATTAGTAATGTTTCCAGCGGAAGTACATCTTCATGACTGTATAAGTCTGAACCCCGCTCCACCTTTATATAATTCTTTGGCAGGTCTTGCCAGGAAAGTGAGCCTGTACAGAAAATTCCATCCTGGTGTAAAGTAAGTTCAAATGATGGCAGAAAGTCTTAAGGAATGGGTCAAATAAGAATAAGAAAGCTAAAAAAATAATAATATAATGGTCATTTTTTGTTGTTTGTTTTTAGGGGGCAACCAAATGTGAGTCTTTTTACTTTTTATTTACATTGTATGTTTCTCCTGCTTCCTGCATTTTTTCCTATCGTGGAAGTGTCAAGGTGTTGTGGTTCCGACTGTCAACATCAGTGGGTTCCAAGTTCAAATCCCAATCCAAATATATTCTTATAGCAAGAGATTAATCTAGAGTGTGCTGCTCTTGATCCTGGTGAGGTATATGGTCACGGGGGGGGGGGGGGATAACGAAAGGACTTATCAGATGTTTAATCCCATAATAACCCCAACAAAGTCAGTTTTATCTGGCAGTAACCATAGTAACAGTCAGAAACTTGTACCTCTCAGCTAATCAAACTGAGGAAAATTGTAAGAAATGACATCTTGTCAGATGACAGATGTTGATGGAGCACCCCCTGGTAGGAATTCATCCCTTGATATAATACAGAAGCTTTCAAGGAAGCTATATAACGGATGAGTGTAGAAGATTAACTTATGATTAATATGCAAGTTGTGGGGGGGGGGGTTCTCTCATTTTTAAAATACCAAGGGCATCTTGCAAGTTCACTTCTACCTTTAAGCAGTGCACTTTATGATTCATACAAGGTTAGGGTTTCTTCAATTTGTCAGGGGAAGTGTCCTTAACCACATACCTCAACCTAACAAGACAGCGTAGGGGTGGGTCCAAGGAGTTACCAATCTTATTATAATGGACCTCTTCTTGAGGAGGAGGGGCAGGGGGGGGGGCAGTAGATTTGACAAAGACAAAAGACGCATTTATCTATTTATTTATTTCTGATATTTCTGACGCATTGACAGAGAATGGTCCCCATTACCAGAAGTTTAATGACAAAAATGCATTTTTTTCATAAATATTGGCAATGAACTGTGCAAAAGCATTTAGAATAAACCAGTGTGTCATTTGAAATATGTATCTCCTGTTTAGAACCCCTCCCCCTTCAAGTCCTATTCACATACATGTACATATGGCAATTTTTTCTTGAAAAAAGATCATCTATTAGAGGGCCAGTCTCTAATATATCTTACTGCATTCATACCATCCATCCATCTCCTCTCCTTCCCCATCATTACTTCAGCATGCTACCAGGTTCTGCCAGATTTACAAGGTTTGGTCAAAGATCGCGTTGCATATCTCACCTAGATGTGAACAGGGCAACGGTTCAATAGGAGTGCACAGTGAGGGTTGTTCCAGTCTCATCCGGCGGAAGCTTAGCTATGTCTAGGATGAGTTCTTTTCTCTCTTCCCACTCCTCCTCCCTTTCTCCTTTCATTTTCTCTTCAAGATCCCCCACTCATGAAATAAGTTTCTATTTTAATCCGGAGCTTCGCTGAACTTTCGCTCCAAGAAAGGGGTCCGATTATTCAGCCTACAGTCTCTGACTGAACCTTGGGTAGTGAAGGTCTCTCTCAATCAGAAATTGTAAAAGTTGTATTGGCACTAGGCTTATCGCAAGACCAACTATGGTGTAAAAAGTTTAAATCAGGGTCTGTGCCTACAGACTAGCCCTCCTGCAGACCAGTGGCATAATAGGCAAAAAATACTGAGGGGACATAATTATTGCGGATGTGCGGAATTTTCTAAAAAGTAATAAGGGAGCAAAAATTTGGCCTTTCTAAAATGAAAATTAAATTTTGTAACACATTTCTCCCTTTTTTGTTCCCATTCCTTCTTTTTCTACCATATTTTCTTAGTCCTTGAACATTCCTGGGGAGCAGAGCCAGCCCAAGCCCCCCCCCCCTACTGTATGACAGTGCTTTGGGTGAACATTTAAGTTCTTCAATAACGAAAAAAGCTAAGTGGACTCTTCAAGACTTGGTTAGAAACAGAATGTCCTCATCATTCATTCTTGATAAGCTTTAGAAACCAAAGTCTCATCCTCTTACAACTTATATTCTATATAAATATTTGTAAATTTCAAAAAAATATTAAAATGGTCAACAAAAACTTATCCCCATCCTTAAAAAACAATGTAAAACAGATCTTCACTAATTGCATGATTTTTTTTTCAGAGTACACACATGACAACTTTTTCTTCTTTCTGTTTTACTTAATATCTCTTGTCTCAAACTTTCTCATATCAAAATTAAATTTAGATCAACAATGCAACAGCCACCATGCATCTTGAATAGCAAAAAGATTGGGTTCCACACTTCTCAATCTGTTCACAATCATTTACAAATATCTTGGCAAAGAACAGAGGGATAACGGTTTGTTTTCAAAGATATTTTCCCCATGAGAATCAAATAGTCATTTCAATTAAAACCATACTTCTTTACATACTTTCATTAACTCTATGGTAAAGTTATATGGAGCCAAAAGTTCAAAAATGATGTTTATATTGTATATTTCTTTGTTTCATTTCGCTTCATAATGAGGTATAATACTTCAAATACTTCAGTTATTAATCCAAAACAAATATGAAAAATTTGGGTGTCAAATGAGTTAAAAAATTGGATCTGTATTGTTATGGATTTCTGCCCCAATCGGCTCTCCAACCACAACTTTAAAGCAGGATTTAGTTTAAACCCAAGTTCATAATACGGGTCATAAAGTTTCAATTAAGCTCAATAACACTTCTCATGTACATGTAAGGGCCATCAACTGTAAAATGTTTGGTCGTTTTGTTTTGTTTAAAACATGGCTGTTAAAATGTTCCAATGATATGATCGCACAGTCCTACAACAAAACTATTTTGCGTCAGAGTATAAATGTTATTCAAATTCACTAGCAAATAAAAAAAAGAAAAAGTTGGCTATGTCTTTACCATCCTAATGAGTTTAAGGTCATCTAGCAATAGAAGCATCCAAGAAATATTAATGGACATGTAAGTTTACTTTAAATGACATATATGTCATGCCAACTATTTTTTGACTGATTTGGTTTTAGCATGAATTCAATTTTCAGATCAGAATGAAGATCCAGATATAACAATTTTTGTCGAATGAATTTTGAATGTTTTTTCCCTTCTCATATGACAATTTAAATGCATCATTAGAGAAATTTACATCTATTAACGTACGTTTCTTTAATTTCCTAATTACCAATCATGAATATTTTAATATGCAACTGACAACATTACTGGTGTCAGGATAGCAAAGGGTTAAAAAACGAACAACATTAATCATTCACATCCAGAGCTTTGATTGACAGCTATTTGACAAGTAATCATTAATGTTCCATATAGAGGTCTTGAAACTGAAACCTCCTGTCAGAGCAGTATTTCTCATTCAATTTACAAAGAATTAATCTCATCTTCATTACATAACATCGAATAACCTCTGTGATAGGAATATGTTGAAATATTTCATCATATTTCAACATATTCCTATCACAGAAAATTTCACTCTAAATTTAAACAATCTAAAATAAAGCAGAGCGCTATGAATAATGACCAGTCGGAAATTGGCTTCACTTTGAATCCTAGGGATTTATTTTTAAATCTCAAATTATTCAAATTCAAGTCTTTTAGCTTTAACTACAAATCCATGAGGTTTAAACTAAATCGTATGTTCTGCTAGTCATAATTTACAGCTCGTTCTGGATATATTTTGAAATCCTTGAATATTCAGCGTTCAACACACAGGTGCCCAATGTGCATATTAGCGCTCAATTGATGCACAAAAACCACATCTAGAGCATTGATTGACAGCCATTTGACAAGTAATCATGAATGTTCCATATAGAGGTCTTGAAACTTAGAACTCCTGTCTGAGCATTAATTCTGATTTAATTCATAAAAGAATCTTGTCTCCATTACATAACATTGAATAACCTCTGTCTACCAATGGGATCATGTGACCATATCGTTTCTCTCTTGGAGATCCCCGTTAGCAGGAACAACTTGATCCTATTCATAATCGTTTAATTTTGCTTGGGCTGAGTGTAATGCAAAATAAATACGTGAAGAGATTGAATTTCCTCTAAAATTTCAGATTACTTGCAAATTTCCAATTATCAAGTGACTATCCCTTTGCTGCTCTAATATTTTGAAGCAAACACAATGATAATCCTGTAATCAAATTAATTTTCTAACTTATACTGTGCCAAATGCTGTAACCAATCACAAAAGATAATCGTTTCTAATATTTTCCACAATCAAATGTGTTATTTGGTTCAATGAATATAGAGAGCAGATTGAATTTTAATAAACAATCATTTATTTTTTTTGCTTGATCATTTTATTTCTACTATGGCCACTTGACTACAAGAGAATGCAGACATACATGTATGTACATGAATGTATGTTCACATTTTGGAAGAAGATTGACCTACAGATTATATACAACATAGCTTATTATTTAATTTTAATACTGTAGTATAAAGTGCAAGATCGATCATGATGCATGACTAGGTGGTTTCAAACCGCCTCGATCGTAAGAATCCCCGTTAATTTACGAGAACTTCGTTAGGCTAAAAAATACCCATTAATTATTATTGCATTCACATCGCCCCGAAACATACCCTTCGGGATAAGTTCCTGAAGTTACGAGCATGCGCAGTATACGGTCCGATAAGCAGGCAAGGCGCGAGATTCAAAATCACTAGCTCAGCAGCCACCCACGGCACCCGCGCCCAACTACATGCTGGGTTTAAAGTTCCCGTAAATTGCTTTCACATTGCCAAAATACCTGCGACCTTGGAAAAATCCCTGCGAAAGTTCTCGTAATTTTGACAAGTACCTACTATTTAGTGGGTATTTTCTTTCATGGAGATTATGCGCAATTTGCTTTCACATTGCCAATATTACCTGGTATTTTCTGATCGGGGTAAATTTCCCGATCAGAAAATACCTGGAACTGACAAACTTCGAGGCGGTCTGAAACCACCTACTGTGTGCCTTCAAATTGAAATGCATTGGGGTAGAATTCTAGAAAGGACAAAGCATAATAATCTCTAAATTTATCTCTTTCTATCAGAATGATTTTTTCAACTTTTGACAAGGTGATTATATGCCGGAGTCTTCAGCAAAAACTGCCCATCTGAAATTTCTTAAAATGTGTCTCCTTATGCCTTTAAAATGCCATTGCAACATTTCATTTCTCAGTAAGAAGTGATTAGCAGCCTGGTTAATTACCTAAATGTCATTCTTAATTTGGCTGGGTGTCTCTCATTAATGTTTTAAATTATCCCCTTGATATTCATCTCATTAATAAATTGATGCAATCAACTTCTGACAAACAATTTAATTATCTGACTTCCTCCTTTCTCCAAAGAACTTTATTTCTTAAGTAATTACATCTATCCAAGCTCGTTCTCAGAATCATACGGTCAGAGCAATGCAATTGTGTGTTACAAAAAAAAAACAGTGAAAGCATATACTCTTAATTCTTGGACCATGAATTTCAGGACAAATGTATAACCATAAATCAATCATATTGAATTCCCCAGTGATAATTTCAGATGTGTACTAATCTGCAATAGTCTTAAACTGATTTGCATAAAAATGCCCCAAGCAGCACTCATGAGTGGATTGCAGAAGTGTTTCTGTACCAATGCAGTGCAAAAAAATGTTGGGCTATGGGCATTCTTGCACTGACACAACGATTTTCATAAAATTGTCCTTCGTCAAGCCCTTTTTAATTGAATTCACAATCACAATTTTGATCCCCCACCCCACTCAGGGGGCGGGGGACTAATGTGATTTCTTGCCAAGAATCTGTATGTGTAGTCCCATGCACACAATTTCATGACCAGGGGCCCAAAACACAAATGTTAATGATTAATTGTATGCTTGATTGTCACAATTAATTGTACATTGTACAGTAGTCAATGCAATCAATCGTAAAAGAAATGTGCGATGATGATTGCTAAGCTTTGTGCTAACGGCCCCAGAACCAACTTTATCTTTAAGAGGTTTTAACACTAGGCAGGGGCGGATCCAGGATTTTCCAAGAGGGGGGGGGGGCACATGTTCCCAAGGAAATATTGACAAGCAAAATAATATAAAGACAAATTAAAAAAAAATTAAAAAGGTCCTCACTTGTGTGTGGATGACAAATTCCCATTATAAATAATTCCTATGACTCTCAAAGGGGGGGGGGGCACTTGTGTATAAACGGCATATTTACATTAAAAATACTGGCTAGGACTCTCAAAATGGGGTCACTGGCCAGATTTGCCCCCCCCCCCCGATCTGCCACTGACAGTAGATGCCTGTTTCATAAAGGACTACAACTAAAACTTTGCCACTATGGCAACTGCCATGGTAACCTGGCTCAGCAGCCAATCACAAGCAAGGTTTGTATGGTAGTTTACAATAATGACAAAGTGACCGTAGTTCTAACTATTTATGTAACAGGGCTCCCGAGAAATAAATGGCCAGCTCATCCAAATGTATGTATAGCAAGCTGGATACTGTTTCATCCTTTTACTTGATATTGAGAATTTGTTTTGTGGTAACAAATAGCATTTGTTGATATTAAATAATTCAATTCTTTAATAACAAAAGATGTAATTACATGATTAAATAAATGAATGGTATGGCTAGCCATACATCGTATTACACTGGTGGCTAAATCATAGTGACCTCATCTTCAATTTTCAAATGACTAAAACAATGAACTTGTCTTGAGAAGGGATAAGACAGGAAATGAATAAGATTGAGTAGACAGCGCGAGCTTTAATGGACGGAAAAATGGTAGAGATACTAAAACGAGCACAGGAGGGGTGACCAATAGACCAGTGATTGAACAGGTTGATTCATTGTATTAATCATACAGGAGTGATTTTATTTTTTAATGATGAATATTGATGAGCAGTAGACACAGGGATAAGTAGAATTGAACTTGGCAAGTTACATTATGTGTTAAAGTGCACAAAGAGTTTAATGTATAATGATGTTTGAACCAAAAGAAAAAAATAGTATTTTTTATATGTATTTCTTGAAACAAATCAAACCAAATTTAAATATTTACAAATGATTGAGATGATCGATAAAAAAATAACTGCAGTGGAAGTAAACCTAAGGCTATCTTGCACTAACTTTTAGAACATTGAAAATCCTTTATCAAGGTTTTCTTCAAATGTCAAGAAATCATACTTTCTTTTGATATAATCTTAATTCTCACTGATTAAAATCATTCTCATAAAAAAGATGGATTTTCATTTTTATACATCCCATAGATTCTCACAACAAGTGTAATTCTAGATTGTGCTCCTCATCATGAGGGGAACCAAATTTTTCAAGTTATTACAACGTCATTTTGCAACAAAATTAATAAAGAATTTGAAAATGCAAAATAATTTTCTGTTAAAATCTTAGTGACTAAGGATGATTGTAATCTCAAAAGTACACAAATATTAGTATGGTACCACTCTGAAAATGAACACTTTAAAATGCAAAAGAAAATGAAATCAGAAAATCTATTTCAGCAGCAAAGGTCTTTGGACATATGATACACACTTTTCTACTTTGGAAGGGGGGGGGGATGAGACAAGAAGGGAAAACAGAGACGAAAAATACAAGATAAACAAAAATTGTCTTACCTTGTTGAAGAGCCCTCTGAACTCGCGAACGACGATCCGCTTCTTGAAAGCTGATTGGTGGAGCCATCCTGTGAACGAAAACGACGTTGAAGAAATGAGGGAATGTTGTTACGATTGGGGCGCCTCACCGCGGGCAAATATCTTTTAATCCTCACGTTACTCATGATTCATCAATATTTGAATTCAATACACAAATTTCAGTTCATATTCCGAGTATGAATTCATACTAGTTGTACCGTATTCCATACAGATTCGCAGCTCAGCAAAGATGTATCACAGACAGGTATTTGTTATGACAAGCACAGATCAATCCCAGAAACATCTAAAAAATGACTGATTCATTTTCAGATATTCTTAGCCAAGAGAGGGGCAATCCATTCCACTTTAAATCGCTCTCACTTTCGCACCAGCTCCTAGTCTCAAATCAGACACTTGATCAATTTATTTCAGAACACATTCAAAGCCACCACATATATCACATGACAAAAATATAGTTCCATTAATAAGTGCTTTCTAATGATCCCAAAACCTGCCATAAATTTTCAAGACACTTGATGCAAGGGTATGTGTTCCTTTCATTTTCGCTTCAATAGCAGTTTATCAGACAGTAGCATTGATCACATTTGTCATCGATCAACAAGTTGTACATTTCGATGACAGCATCCGCAGAGTAGATTTCGACTCAGAGATTGTCTGCTGAAGTACATTTTGGCACAAAATCAAGAATTTTGGGAATTACTATTCTCCTCTGCCAATCAAAAGGGGAACAATTAAATAGCAAATATTCCTTTCTTTCTTTCTTACTGAAGTCATTTCTATAATTTGAGAGATCTATCAATCTGTTGACTATGGGTCTCAAAATATTCAGTACTCCATTGATAAAGTCCAATTGATCTCTAAAATGGTATCATCACCCAAAATATTTCTTCCAAGGCAATCCAAGGCAAAGAGTTCTGTAATTCTTCAATTCTGGAAGTCACAAACTTGTATCTAGAATAAATCAAACTGCAGTTTTAGGTATTCCTTTAGTAATGAAATAATGAAGTACACTGTATGTAGTTGAAACGGTCAGATTGATTTGTTCCCATAGGAATGGACGGTGGGTCCCAGGAGGCGGCGGAATTCAACTCATTCAGGTTCATATTCAGAGCGCATTGTGCCAGACAGAGTAGGGAAAGCTTGGCAGCTTCACAAGTTTGGGTGTGAAGTGGCTATTATGACCATGGGAGCGAGAGAGGGGGGTGGATGGGGACGGTTGAGGGCAGGGAGAGGGGGAGGGAGAGGGGAGGGGGAAAGGGGAGACGGAGGGGAGGAGGGAGAGGGGAAAGAGGAAGGGGTGGATGGGGGAGGGAAAGGGATAGAGGGGGGAAGGGGAGGGGGAGGTGGTGGCAAGATTAAAAAGAAGGGGAGGATAGAGTAAAGAGGGAAGACAGACAAAGTCAAAGACAATGAGTGAATAGAAACTAGAAACATAATAAAGACATATAAATGACCCATAAAACTTGACCACAGCAAGACTGCGACTTTCAGGAAAGAGTAATAAGGATGAAGAGACGAGAGAGAATTGACAGGAATTGACAACAAAGGAAAGGTCAAAAAAGAAAAAATGAGAGATATCATGAGGGTTGGGGATAGAAGATGGGAGTATAAGAGGGGAAGATGAAATTAACAGGATTAAAAGGGGGTTTGAGAGGAAGAGATATATAAACAAGAGGAAGGAGAGGTGTGGAGAGAGTGAGGAAAGATCTCAATTTTAAAGGGTGGGGAAGAATAGAAGATATAAAAAGGGGAAGACAAAAGAAAGGGGGTAACAAAAAATATTTTAGAGTCAGACAATGGGCCTTTTCAAACGTAAATCTTGAATCATCATTATAATGATGACTGCTATTGTAATCGTGACTGTGATTAGCGTTCGTAATTCACATCATGTTCTAGTTTGGTTTCACACAAGCTAAATATTCGTCATTAGCCTCATTTTTCACTGGAATCATCATTCAAATTACGATTTTTTTTACTGTGTGAAAGAGCGGCAAGTTTGGGGAAATTCTCTTTAAAATTTAAAGTATATTGTTTAAGCCTGTCACTCAAACAACAAGTACAAAAGTTAAAACTTTTAAAACATTAAACAACTTGGTAAAAACTTTAAACAATAGTTGCTAGAGTGGTGGTCTTAAACAAAAATGCTTTAAAAATGTATGTGTTTTTACACTGTTGGAAGATACCTTGCATACAAGATGAAAGAAGGGGGAGAGGAGGCAGAAACTGAGAAAGTTGGACAAACGGAAAGCGTTTTAGAACAAATTTGATATGGGTAAAGATAATAGGATAACTACTGTTTCTCATTCAAACAGCAGATAGGCATAGGTAATATAAATTCATGGGGTTTGACATGACTAAAACTATAGTCTTATAGGAAAAGGACGCAAGAGGCATATACAGTTGGAATTGAAGGAGAAAGGGGGAGGGGTGTCATCCGGGTATTTGATATGGTGGGTGACCAGTATATGACATCACTTTTCTTTTTCAATTGAATTATGGGGATAACATAATAGACCTCTCTCAATAGGTGGTTTCAAACCGCCTCGATCACAAGAATCCCCGTTAAATTACGAGAACATTTTTAGGCTAAAAAATACCCATTAATTATTCCTGCATTCACACCGCCCCGAAACATACCCTTCGGGATAAATTCCTGAAGTTAGGAGCATGCGCAGTATGGTCTAATAAGCAGGCAAGGCGCGAGATTCAAAACCACTAGCCCAGCAGCCACCCACGGCGCCAGTGCCCAACGACACACTGGGCTAAAAGTTCCCATAAATTGCTTTCACATTGCCAAAATACCTGCGACCTTGGAAAAATCCCCGCGAAAGTTCTCGTAATTTCGCCAAGTACCTACTATTTAGCGGTTATTTTCTTTCGGGGAAATTACGCGTAGTTTGCTTTCACATTACCAAAATACCTGGTATTTTCTGATCGGGGTAAATTTCCCGATCAGAGAATACCTGGAACTGACAAACTTTGAGGCGGTCTGAAACCACCTTATGATGACATTCTCTTTTTTTTCTGGCTTTGTGTTCCTATTATTCTTTTATTCTCCTTTGATTCTCTCTAGAGTTCTCTCTAGCTTTATCAAAATTCATATGGGGAAGTTCCCAATTGCCCTCCCTCTCCCCATGTAGCACCGCCCCTACAAGAGAGACGGTAGGGGTCCGACTAAGGAATAAACTTGGCTTATTGGGATTCGGCCATATTTCTCCCGACACCATGAGTCACAAAAAAAAGCTTTCAATCATCATGCATTGTCTCACTAAGGCGGGGACACAATCAGTATAATGTGGAATAATGCCTTAATAAACTAGCTCCTCTCCTCCATAAGGAGATTATTCTATTGTGAGGTAGGAGAGGGGCTAGTTCTACCCCCTCCTAAACACCCCCCCCCCCTCCACTTCCGATCCTGTTGATTTTCCAGAATGTCTAATTGAATTGACACCTCTTTCAAGGGTTGTAAACAAGATAGGGAAACATGGTTAGCAAGCTTGGTTCCTGTGTTTTTCTAGTCATTGCACGCCAAGTTCAATCTATTATCAATTTTGCTTCAAGAGTAATAGAAAGTGTGTATACATTCAGTTGTGCTAAATTTTATTGAAGGTAATATTCTACCACCTAACTTCAAAATTAAATATCCAAAATCTGGATTGAAAACTTTCAATATGTTCACTTTCTGGTGGGATTCACTAACTTTTTAGAACCACTGAATAGTGATAGTTTAGTCTTTTTCTTTTTGTACAAGGCCATAAGGAATCCCTCATTGCAACGAGTTACCAATCTGTTTTCCATGATTATATTTTTAGTCTAAAAACTCTAAATTAATAAATTTCTCATATCAAACAGCTGGGAAAATAAGCCAAATGATTGAGTAATCAAAGTATTGACAGCTGGTTAACGCGTGACAAAGATAGAACCCTAGAAAAAATACTAAATGTCCATCTGAACAGGGTTTAGATGAACGAGACTATGAGTGATCAAAAAAGATGATGTCATACTTATAGAGTGATCAGGGTTGCTGTGCTGGATCTATGCAGATACATGGGCTAAAAAGGACTTAATTTCATTTAAGTGTTTTGGAAAGTAGCTGAAGTAGCTGCTGCATCAGCAATCTATGACGAAGGTCTGATAAAGCTAACAGCCATGAAAGTGAAAGTTTACCAAAACAGATAAGATTTCATGAGTGTGAAAAAGACAATTTTCTTATATCATATCTATCAGTATCTTGGACTGGAGGAATGTATAAGGTGGTGGCACTTTGCTCTCGATTCTCTATCTAGGGTCAAGGGTTCCATTCAACCCGAGGCAGGCACTAACACTGTCCTTTCATATTTGCCACTCTCTACCCAGGTGTAGAAAGTTACCTTGTCTGGGTAATGATCATAGCATGCTTTTTAGATAGAACATAGGTTATGAACTTCTCTGGATTCAGCAAAAAGTGTGACAGATTCTTTGTAAAATACTCAGAATAGTTTTAACCAACAGCAACATATGAACACACCAACAGTTTGTTAAGAAGAACTTCCCTTTGCCTTACAAGCTGTTTATATGAACCAAGAGATTTTGCTAACATTACATTACAATTTATTTTTTTCAATGTTCCATGACTACCTAATACTTTGTGAACATAAACTCATCATCTTTTCCTCCCCTCCATCTTCTCCTTCCTCCATCCCCCTCCTGCCTCTATCTTTCTCTCTCTCTCTCTACTCCTCATCTGTCTTTAACCGAACATCAATGAGTAATCGGTTCTCTTCCGCCAGCTGCTATGATGATCCACAACACGATATCTGAATCAATCTGTAGAATCCCCCTTCCCCATCCAACATTGTACTCTATCCATCTCATTACATGAATGTTGAATCTCTTCCTCTTTCGCATCTAGATATATGTGTGCTAATGATTTATTATAAAATGACTGGTTTTTATAATAAATATTTGCTTGGTAGGATCTAGAAATTAATTAATCAGGCAGCACTGTTGCATATTCACTTTAAAAACCAGTGGGTAATAGAGGCATACTCCTGAATCTGGACAAAAATTTTTGGATTATATGAATACGGAAAAACATTTCGCATTGCAGCATTTAAAATCTGGTATATATAAGAAAATTGATCAACTTTCTAGCAGATCCGTTTTCAACACACATACTTAAGCGTGATGCATTTGTTTATATAGGCCTACAGTTCATTACATGAGTGACAATTTAGAAGTACTTTTACCTAATATTTCAATTACATGTAGTAAATTTAGTACATTCACATCTGTTCCAGTGGCAGATCTACGAGGGGGGCACAAGGGGCAAGCGCCCCATCTATATTTTGATAATCATCCCTTGAACAAACAGATGAACATGTAGAAGTCTATAAGTCTATTTTTAAAACCTGGATCTGCCGATGGTTGCTTCAATCCATATCTATCAATCATGACACTGGACCATGTTGCAGCTTTGTGAAGTAGTAAACCAATATGAGCCCACAAAAAATATTAGGCTTGTACCTTATAGTAATTTGAACAATAGTTGGCTCACTTCTTTTGGTGGTAGTTACTACATCAATGTGTGTTCCACAATCGATCATCATCCAGTTCTCAGGTCAATGATCGGCTATGATTTTTCTAGACTATGAAACAAACATTTGTACAAGTTTCACACAAATACAGTTACCATAACTTGCAAAAGTTTCCTACATTAAACAATAGATGGCGCACTTCCTCTTTGCAGCCTGTATCATCATTGACTAGATCATACACATCAACTATTATCATCTGAACTGTCTATGAACCCAACGGTTCATTGTCTTTACTGTACACTATTCCATATGAAAACTTCACACCTCTAAATGAGTAGATAATTAAAAAATAAAGATGTGATATTGAAAGCATGGTAAAACCATTGCAGGCTTTAATTAGCCCATATGGAGCTGGATTCTCAGAATTTTCAGAGTTCAATCCTGGTACAAATGAATTCCATGATATCAGAATGTTTACTGAAAAGGGTGATGGAGGGGGCACAAAGAGAGCTCCCACATTAATTTTTTTTCTACTAGAATTGGGAGTTCCCTATACAAAGACTATGCAAATTATAGGATTCAGAAGTCAACATATTAATTCTGTGTTTAAAATGAGAGAATGAAGATTTAGCAAGGTATAATTACAGGGTTCCCAGCTTTTCAAGAAAACAAAATTCCCTGATTTTTCCCTGATAAAGTTTTAAAATTCCCTGAAAATTATTTAAACCCAATCCCAGTTTCGCATGTTTTCTAAGTTGTTGCAGTGAATTACATGTATTTTCAGTATAAAAACAATCATGTAAAACTAATTAGTACCACCATAACCAGTCATTCAGTGGATGTTGTTTTGATATGCAACAAAATATGAAAGAGTTTGACTGACTACTGTGCTTTCGACTTTTGGGCTGATCAAAATTCCCTGGTTTTCTCCCCTCATTTGAGGCATTTTCCCCTGATTTGAGGTATTTTTTTTATCAAATTCCCTGATTTTTCCTAGACTGAAAAAAAAACATAATAATTTTCCCTGATGGGCTGGGAACCCTGAATTAGGGACAGAGACAAGAGAGAAGGGAGTGGGAGAATATTCAAAAAAATATATAGAATTGAATTTAAAATTGTTAAGACTTCATTACAAATATTTGAAATTATATCAAGAATTTGTTTTGCAAATAACCACAGTCGATCTGGGTTTATTTCAAACCGATGCAATTCAAGTGGATACACATTGTCCGCGTTCATCAAACTTAGGGTCAACATATCAAATTTTAGATTTTTGCAGAAAATTTAAGTGGAAGTTACATTCTGTATTTGGCTGAAAATTGTTTAAAATCTGTATTGCTTTTTATTGTTTGCAAGATATGATCAGATTTCTCATGTGCTTTCTCTACTGCTTGATTTCGAGTAAAGACAAAGATACAATATTTACACAATTTGTGGCATTCCTGGCATGTAGTTTTCAAGCATAACTTTCTCTGATGGCTTTCCACAAAGAGTGGAAATGTACACTTAGGTAAAATTTTGGCTAGATTTCGCAAAAATTTGTATTTTGACAAAGGATAGATAAGCCAAACATTCAATTTATTTGTCATATATCCTAGTTTGTGTAAACCCCTAATCATAGAATGGCTGAATAGTCTGAACACAACAATAACGTGTCATCCGAATGTACAGCCAATTAGCTTGATGGCCAACTATCTGGGTACATTAGGTACCCAACCGAGCAAATATTGAACTCTTTTTCTGCACTGTTGCCAGGAATGAAGGATCGGACAGCGACATGACACCATGATGAATAGAAATCAATAGGTTGTATTAAAGACTGACTTATCTTGACAGGGAAAAGTATATATTATAGCCATTCTGATACCATGACACATTGCTACAGTATCAGCTACTTAGCTTTTTATATACCTGGGATGCCACTTGGAATTGATTTTTAAAAAGGAAAATCATCTCGAATGACCTTTTCGAAGACAAAAAGAGTGTTTCCGTCTTTCTAGGGCTGCAAAAATGTTTGTAAAAGTAGGAAACCTTACTTTGTTTGAAAAGCGTCATTCCTTCAAATTTGAAAGATTACATTTCATT
This sequence comes from Lytechinus pictus, assembly GCF_037042905.1. Lineage (NCBI taxonomy): Eukaryota > Metazoa > Echinodermata > Echinoidea > Temnopleuroida > Toxopneustidae > Lytechinus > Lytechinus pictus. The sequence goes on along the minus strand of NC_087248.1, from coordinate 14,782,239 downwards.
CCATTCAAAAATTTAAGAATGGCCACTACAATTATTCATTATCAGATTCTTTCATCACAATGCAGGAACACAATCTCAATGTTCTGGAACTTGACGGTATAGCTAATTGATAAAGAGGCAAATCATGGGGCATTTCAAAGCCATGTTTCGACTTTCAAATAAATCAATTCTGATATGGGGAAGGTATACCATAAAATTTGCCCAAATCAAGGTTATAAATGGCTATTAATTTCTGAACAGGAGTTTACAAACATACCAGTACTGCAGGTACACTTTCTAATGAAGTTGTATAAATATACTTGTGTACAAAATTAGACTATTGCTTCCTGGTAACATGTGACCCTTGTACAATGTCTGTGAGATAGACATAATTCAGTAGTCAACGGGTCAAAGACACCATTCCCATTATACTTTCTAAAACTGGTTTACTGGAAACCAGTTCAGGATCGCAAAACCAGTTGGAAGATCGCTTTGCTAGCGTTCCCATTTGATCACCCGAAAGTGATTTTCAAAACCACTTCACGTAAAGCGGTCTTGTTGCTATAGGAACTCTCTCAGTGGGGTGACATGTTTCGCGCGAAATTTGAAACGTAGGCATTCCACATACAGTGTGTGGAATAGCGCGCTCGAAATGTGCAAAGATCGCTTCCCGAAGAACGGTTGTGTCCTCACTGGCGCAAAAACCAGTTTAACGAGGCAAAGCAATCTTCAAAACTACATCGCAAGGTTTGAAAGATCGCTTCCAACACCGCTTCAACTGTTCTCATTACATGTTAAACTAGTTTCCACTATTTTCCAGTAAACTAGTTTTAGGACGGTAGTGAGAACGGTGTCAAATGCAACATTCAAAGATACCCAACAGATTTCTAACAAACGTCCAACTCGTTTACTTGGCCTAATTACATTGTAAGAGCAGAACAAAATCGTCACAGAAACACTTGAACGGGCCATTAAAGTGTCAGCGCACAGAAGGATTAGCCTAAAAATGTTAATCTGTGATCATCGCACACGTCTCTCGTGTTTGCTGATGAGCGGTATATTGGCAAAAGAAGTGTGTCAATGCTAATGATCTGAAGATTAAATTGGGGGGAAAAGGAAGAGTGTAAGTGCGTAGTTAACTATAGCTTAACTTGAAATTTTAACCAAGTTTTTATCCCTGTCTGAAGGAATGAATACTATCCCAGTAATCCTTTATCTGGGAATGAGTCATGGTCTCGTGGTTCTCCCTCTCGCCATTCAATCAGAGGGACGTGGGTTCAAATCCCAGCCATGGCATTATTTTCCTTCAGCAAGAAATTTATCCATATTGTGCTGCACTCAACCCAGGTGAAGCGAATGGGAACCTAGCAGGAATTGATTCCTTGAAACGCAAAAGCAAATAATAGCCACTGTGATTATTTATTTATTTTTATTTTATTTATTTATTTATTTATTTAAAAACAGGGAAGCCCATTCAACAATGTGTTGGTCTCCCATGGGGCCCTGTGACAGTGTACATAGCATAACATAACAGTTATAACAATTCATTTACATAGCAACATCATAACATAAGAGAGGCATAAATAAATTAGTAAGTACATGTGAAGGAAATAATGAAACATACAATTGACAATAAAAGTACAATTATTTAAAAAGCAGATGACGTGAAAGTTATAAGACGTGTATTGTTACAATTACAATTAGCCAAAATCTGTAAAATTAAGAAAGTAAGCTGAAGATGTGAGTCGAACAAAAGAATCAAAATAGAGGGCCGAATGTAAATTACGTAAGTTAATGAGGTGCAGCTTAAAAAGAAGGGTCATGATTAGCTAATGCTAAATGCTTCTTCAAATGAAATTTAAATGATGCAAGGCTAATTTGAGATCTTATTTCAGTTGGTAGGTTATTATATAGGGAAGGGCCGTCATAGCATAATGCGTTTTTACGGTATTCTGTGCGACATTTAGGGAGTACGAGATCGCCTCTTGCTGATTGTCGGGTGTTAATTTGGTGAAATTCACCAAGTTGGAGAAAAAACTTGCCAAAGTAGTCAGCAGATAAGTTGTGAATGCATTTATACATGAAGACACATCTGAAATATTTGACACGTTGATTAAATGGTAACCATTTTAACTCCGTAAACATATCTTTAGAAGGAGTGTACATGTTGCAATTTAGAATAAGTCTCGCAGCCCGTTTTTGAAGTTTAATGATTTTGTTGGTCTGCGTTTTTGAACGGTTTCCCCAAATTTCGCAAACAATTATATAATAATTTTATAGTGTCATTGTCTATAAAGCCAGAGTACTTATAAAGCCAGAGTACTTATGTAGGATTATCATAGAGTACTTACAGACTTCTGATAAGCAAGTGATAAGTATTACAATTAATTAATTATGATTTCATATTCATTGCAAAAGGAGTATTTATCCGAATGAATACCGACCAACATATAATACCCAAAATTTCATTGTCACTTTCATTCCAGAGTGTTTGGTGGGAGCATGTATAAAAATTGAGTTGAAATGAAGCCATTAAAAAAACCTATACACTTTTAAAAAAAAAATTGAAATTAATCAAATTTTCATACAATATTAGGCATGCAATCTTTCTTCGATATCATTTCATCTCATTAATCATTGAAACGGTTTATGGGTCATGAACTCTCCCATATGGCCTAGATCACGTGTGAATCCATCTGTGCAAACAATGCATTATGAACAGAAAGGGGGTAAAAGAGAGAGAATATAGAATGGAGGAAAAGGAGAGCGCTATATAAACAGACGGATAGAGAAATGAACACATGGGGGGGGGGAGACAGTGAGAGGGCGATAGACAGACAGAGAGGCAGAGAGTGAGACAGGCAGAGATGCACAGGAAGGGACAGAAGAAATAGGTCATGTGGTCCAGTGGATAGAGCATTGGACTCATAATCGCTGGGTTGTGAGTTCAAATCCCCACTCTGCCATTGTCTCCACTTTGAGAAAAAGACCCAAGAGTAATATCTGTCTTCTATAACATCAGCCACTATGACTGATTTACCTAGACGTAAAATGTTTCCGAGGTAATTGGTTATATACCAGCTTGGTGTTTACCAGCAAAAGCTGTCCTGTCGAGTTCCTGCGGGAGTTACTATCAACAGAAGAAGAGATGGGAAGAGACTTGCTCGGAAAAACAGAGGACAGGCATCTATGTTTCATCAACATATGTCGTCCAAAAAGTTGTCGGATGTGACATTTTGTTAACATATTTGATTGGCTGAAAATACTGCTACTGTGATAACCGTTGATAAATGTCCGACAACGCTCACCAAAAGACAGAGATAGAATGAAGGCAATTAGAAAGAGGGGAGGGATATTAAGGTTAAAGATAAATACCAGTTGTGGTAATGATCTCAAAATGAGTTCGAACAGAATCCGATGAAATTACCCCCTAAGTGTTTGCATGTATAAATAAAAATATATGCCAAGTGGCTCTGGAAGAAAATGCGTAATTGCTGAGAGAAAAAACACGGAACTCTATAAAATGTCAGGTATTTTTCCAAGTAATATAAATACACTATCCCACATATGCTTTTCTGTGTTAGTGATCATCAGAATTATCGGTTTTGGGCTAAGATTTCATGATTTCACAAACGACAAGTTTACATTAATGTACCAGATCTAGATATATGAAAATAAAGTGACAATTAACCTTGATTTTAAAGACTTTCTCATGATTTTTTTTTTGCTGCAACTGCTACCTTTTACCTTTAACACAACGAAGAACAGTCAAACTGATAGAAAAATTGTAGCAATGGGGAGATAAAAGCAGACAGATGAGATGGTAAGAGAGAGAGAAAGAGAGAGTGCAAGAGAGATAGATGGAGAAAGAGAGAGCAACATCACTTACATATCTACCTGGCTTGTAAACGCACAGATTTCACCTCAACACAATCAATACTCCCGGACAATTCCATGCAATTTCCGTCTTTATTAACCAAATTTCCTTCATCACAAATAAGCGAGAGTAGAGAAATTTGCCCTTGAAATACCCTGCTGCAGGATTTTGGCCTTGAAACTGTTTTCAGTGTCATCACTGGCAGATGTTCACGGTGTCGATACCGTGTGGACGAAGGACTTGAGTGGGGTGAAGAGGGCTATATAAGCTGCATACAAATCAATGATCAGCTATGATCCCATTTACACTGTTGCATATTTTTTCAGAAATGTTGTTCGCCTCAAGATATGTTATTAAAGTACATCGTGTACAATATGCAAGGATCATCTCAATAGCTCCCTATGCATAAGATAAGAAAAACCTAGAAAAGAGATCTCTCTGTATAGTACAAGAGTAGAGTTTTACCTGTAGAGAGAAATATATTATTTCAAGACAAATTCATAGCATAAGTGGTAAAAATATGAATAAAAAAATAACACAGAAAATATAATTGCCCATTGTACCTGGGTATTCAATGCACTTATATGGCAGCTGAATAACAAGTCTCTTTGACTGAAGGTGCAAGGGTTCAAATCCCACCATGTTCACTAGAATCCTGATTTGGCAACCTGTTAAACCTCACACAAATCCTCTTTATCATTGTGGTTAATGTCAGGGGCGGATCCAGGATTTTTCCAAAAGGGGTAGCACATTTTCCTGAGGAAACATTTGACAAGCAAAAAAAAAAAAAATTTCTCCCAAATATTAAGGTCATCTCGTCCATGAAAAAACAACTTTGACAAGCAAAAAAAAGAAAAGGGTCCTTGCTTTCAAAAAGGGGTAGGGGGCACACTAGTTTTATATAGACATATTAACATTACAAATTTTTATTGTGCCTCTCAAAAGGGGGGGGGGCATGGGCAGGCTGTGCCCCCCCCCCTGGATTCGCCAGTGGTAAATGTTGACCAGGGCCCTGTATAATGAAAGTTAGTGGACAATGGGCCTGTTTTCTATGATTGCATATGACTGTATTAGTATGAGAAACTGCATTGCTCCAAAATAGAAAAAGAGAGTATGCACATAATGTACCATGGCATTTATCTACTACAAGTAGGGGAGTTAATTAGGGAGTCATAGACGGTACACTCAACGAGGTGACAAATTATTGATTTTGTTAGCGCTTTGTGGCAGACGAAACAGAACATGAGACCGTTTAAATGGGTTATTTTGATTAATATAGCATGACCTTATCAATTGAAATTACAAAGCTCTGTTTGCACTATACAAACAAAACATACATAGCTAATTAAGGTTTTAGGTTGGTGTTTGGTAAGAAATAGCGCTTCCGACGATACACCTGTTACTAAGGTGAGGGTCGTTGTTCAATTCTACAGATCGAAACAAAATATTCTGTTGTGGTTGAATGATGAATTGATCACGTTGCAAAGATTCAGATTAATACAATTTCAGTCTACTCCTTCATTGAACATCAAACTAATCTCCTTTAATTCCTTTATTCGGCATTACTGTACAATAAACTCATGATCTTGAAAGTTAAAGGATTCAACCCAAACCTAAAAAAGATTGCATTTGATATAATCTTGTGGTATGAGTACTGTAGTTTAGGTGTATGATCTGTGATGAGACATTCTCATTTTTAAAGAGAGGAGTATGTATTCTTCATTAGGTGGTTTCAGACCGCCTCGAAGTTCGCCAGTTCCAGGTATTCTCTGATCGGGAAATTTACCCCGATCAGAAAATACCAGGTATTTTGGCGGTGTGAAAGCAAACTACGCGTAATATCCCCGAAAGAAAATAGCCGATAAATAGTAGGTACTTGGCGAAATTACGAGAACTTTCGCGGGGATTTTTCCAAGGTCGTGGGTATTTTGGCGGTCTGAAAGCAAATTACGGGAACTTTTAGCCCAGCGTGTCGTTGTGTGCGGCGCCGTGCATGGGTTGCTGCTGGGCTAGTGATTTTGAATTTCGCGCCTTGCTGCTTATCAGACCATACTGCGCATGCTCGTAACTTCAGGAACTTATCCCGAAGGGTATGTTTCAGGGCGGTGTGAATGCAGGAATAATTAATGGGTATTTTTCAGCCTAAAAAAATTCTCGTAATTTAACGGGGATTCTTGTGATCGAGGCGGTTTGAAACCACCTATTGTGTTTAATAGTTCTCATACTTTGCATTCAGAAGTTATGAATGTCCAAAGCTGCAATCTTGGAGAAATTCTAAGACAGATCTCCTAATTTTGACAAGGACAACCTAATTTGCAGGTATTTCTTTAAAAGGAAGGGCCATATACGACACATATTTTGCTTTCGCACTGGCAAAATACCTGGACTTGTGATTGGGTGTACTACACTTATCAGGAAATACCAGGTATATCTTCTGATCAGGCAAGAGTGAATATGCTAGGTGGGGTGTTTCATAAAGCTGTGTGTAAGTTACAAACGATTGGTAATCCTTTCATCAACACCAATTAAAATGTGGTATCACTCACTACAAGAAAGGATGACCAGTGTTTTGTAACTTACGAACAACTTTATGAAACACCCACCAGATATTGTTTTTTGCTTTCTAATGGAGGTGTGAAAGTACCTACGGAAGTGTTTTTTGTAGCCACCAGAAATTCATACAATGTTTCATATAAATGTAGCTGTTTTATCAATTTGATATAGAAGATAATGAACATCCAAAACGGTAATTCGCAATGTATCGCATTGTTACTCAAGACCAAGAATAACATGGAGAAAGGGATAGCAACAGAAAAGAACAGTGTAATATTCTAAAACCACGAGGCAAATATATAATCAAATTTCTGAAAACAGCGATCAATTTACCTAAATGCCTCTGAGCACCTCCAATACTTTGCACAGTCAAGCTGAGAGTTCTTTCACACTAACGAAAAACGCATCATTAGAAAGTCAAATTAGATATGGTTTGGACATTTTAGGAGAGTAAAACTCATTATTCTTGGCGGGCAATTGACAATACCATACACATGTTAATACAGGTATTCTAATCCTGTTGAAGGCTAGTGTGAGTTTGTCTATTGAAGATCCATGGTAAATAATGTTTTACCGGTATTTACCCAGGGTAGCCACTTCAGTTAGTAAAATGCTCTACCAGTAGGCCCTACATAACACAATATCTTAATCTTATTACCCTTATCCAATCTAAATGCTGGGAGCCTAGCAAGAAAGCAGAAGATCAAATTTTTATAATTATTTGGTATGACTCGGCCAGGATTCGAACCCACGACCTCCTGTTCATGAGGAGGGCGCTTTACCACTGAGCCACCATGCCCGGTTGGTGGAATGGTTGTAGAGGGTTCTGCGTTTGAATACCGCTGCTGCATGGGTCCTTTGGCAAGGCATCAGTCCACACATTGTCACTCTTGGTAGGATGTGAAAGTCATTGTAGCTTGTCCTGTACTGTGTGCCCCTCAATGGTAACTGCCTGGAATTCCTCCCCAGGGAGTGGAGGATGTGCACACAGTGTATGATAAAATAACTGAATGGATCGATGACCAGTGCATTATTAATAACCAAATTATTATTATTTCATGTATGCCAATAGTGCTGAAAAAGACTTTGTCTGAAAGATGCCTCTTTTATATCAAGCTCAACAATTTTCCCCGATAAATTCTCCCCCAGCCTCAATAGCAAATTGATGATCAGCTATCATATTTCCCTCGTCTATGCGAATACAACAAGCAGGCAAAAATAAGAGATTAAATTGATTGCGCAGGCATTCCCTTTCTTGAGCTCCAGAATAAAGTACCAAGAAGAAAAGCAGGAAAATAATAAGGAAAGCATACAGGGAGAAAGGGATTGGAATTCAACTTACAAATTTTTACATAAGAATTTATCTTACATAAGCTTTTATCCCTCATAGCTATTTTCTCTCTGCCATTTGATATTAAATGAAAATTCCTATCCAGGTACCTCTGTCACTATTCAAGGGAATACAGCACATAGATGAAAAGAAGATTAGAATAAAACATAGAGCCTGCTAAAATGAAACGTATACAAAGACAAAGAAAGAGGGCCCCCGGAAAAAGAAAGAGGTACGTGTCAATTGTTTTTAAGGTGATAATTGGAAATAGGGGAGCATTAAACAAATGGATGGCGCACGGCCGAGGGGCAAATTCATTACGATCATGTTGTAGCTAAGGCAGGGAGGATTGATGTATAGAAATGTGAAACATGAATAAAACAGCACCGAAGGATCTACGGAATTGAAAATACAGGGAAATACTTTTTTCCAGGTCATTATTATCCCTCCTCATTCTAATGCATGATGAAGGGTGCTTACATTTGACTAATGGGTTATTGGCATACGTAGTGATTAAAGGTATAGGCCTCTCTTGATATCTGAAATATGTAGGGTTCATATATTTCTAAAAAGAGAAGACATAGAAGATGATATAAAAGAGAGAAAAGGGAACGACTGTACAAATGTTTAAACCGGGGGGGGGGGGGGTATTTAAAAAGAATTTCATGTCATGTGAAGACATGCTTAACTATTATTAAGCTTTGGTAAAGGGGAAAGTAATGAGAAGTTTAATTGAGTACCATCAAACATTACAATATTGCAAATGCATAGTTGTCATCGTCTACCAATTAGAATTTAAATACGGCATTTCTTTTCCCGACAGTTAGGATTGAAATTAAATCTAGAACCCTCTCTCAGTAATGTTTTTGTTATTTGAAATAGCCGTTTGAACATCTACTTTTATTCAGTATTCAGATATTAGAAAGCTTCTGACAAAGATTATATCCCAAAATTTCGAGGTAATTCCAAGGTATTTTATAAAACAAGTGGAATGCCTCTGGCCGTCTCACCTGCATCACGCGATTCAATATAGCAGCAGTGCTGATTTTGAAAACTACTATAACTCGCACAAGATGTTCAGTGATACTTGGTTACTTGTATTTCCACGTTTTATGAATTAGACCAATACACTTATAGAGATATGATGGCAATTCAACAAATACCCCCAACGTGGCCAAAGTTCTTTGACCTTACATGACCTTTGACCTTGATCATGTGACCTGAAACTTGCACAGGATGTTCAGTGATACTTGATTACTCTTATGTCCAAGTTTTATGAACTAGACCAACACACTTTCAAATTTATGGCTGTAATTCAACAAATACCCCAATTTGGCCAAAGTTCATTGACCCTAAATGACCTTTGACCTTGATTGTGTGACCTGAAACTTGCACAGGATGTTCAGTAATACTTGATTACTATTATGTCCAAGTTTCATGAATCAGATCCATAAACTTTCAAAGTTATGATGGTAATTCAACAGATACCCCCAATTCGGCCAAAGTTCATTGACCCTAAATGACCTTTGACCTTGGTCATGTGTCGTGAAACTCATGCAGGATGTTCAGTGATACTTGATCAACCTTATGTATAAGTTTCATGAACTAGGTCCATATATTTTCTAATTTATGATGACATTTCAATAACTTAACCTTAGGTTAAGATTTTGATGTTGATTCCCCCAACATGGTCTAAGTTCATTGACCCTAAATGACCTTTGACCTTGGTCATGTGACATGAAACTCAGGCAGGATGTTCAGTAATACTTGATTAACCTTATGGCCAAGTTTCATGAACTAGGTCCATATACTTTCTAAGTTATGCTGTCATTTCAAAAACTTAACCTCAGGTTAAGATTTGGTGTTGACGCCGCCGCCGCCGTCGCCGTCGGAAAAGCGGCGCCTATAGTCTCACTCTGCTATGCAGGTGAGACAAAAACACAAAAATACACAGATATTCTATTTTGATTGGGCACCTGACCAAATTAAAATCTGTAAATTTATCCATTAAAACAAATTCCTATGATACGTGGGAAGCTGCTAGCATATGATATCACAAATAAAAAATGATAAAAATTCTATACATAACTTTTTAAATTTTCCTCGAACCTTTATCAATTATAGTTTTTATGATTTTTCTGTTATTTTTACAATAATCTTTCTGTCAGGGTGAACTTCCCCTTTAATGATTGCTGGAGAACATCCCAATATTACGTAATCTTCACTGTTTTTTAATCACTCTGTTTATCACCAGCTAGTCTCATTCCAGCCACTGAAAATGAACCGAGTCGTGAGGCCTTGTCAACAGGCTTCCCCTAGCCAAGCCCACTTCTGACAATTTTTTATTTTCTTTTTTTTTTGCGCAAATTTTCACTACTGAATGACAAGCACCATATAAACTAAAACAACAACGACAACAGGAGGAAGGTGGTTAGAAAAAAGGAAACCAGCGACCTTGGTAATTATCACAACAGCTTGTATGCCAGTCAATCAATTCAAGTGAAACACATCCCAAATTAAATAGGGATACATAGTAGCTTCTCAAGAGCTAAACAGAGATGCCTAATCCTTAGTCATTACATGGACCTATTAGGTCCATGGTCATTATAAATTGGTATTCATTTGAATATTGACAGAAAATACAAGATGAAAAGATAATTGATAACAATTATTTATACATTCAGACATAAATATACATGTACCTTTTAATGAATACAATTGTGGTTATATTGCATTCATACTTCCAAACCACGTTTGTAAATATTTTAAATGCCGTTTTGAATAAATGAAACTGAAATAACCTATAAAAATGATAATTTTTTCGATTCATTTGCACTTCCAATGAGGTTTTAAAGCTTATTATCAGCATGAACATTTTTTAATCTAAGTCTGTCTTTCAAACTTTTCCAATGCACAATTTTTCCTGCTATATTAAAGATAAATACCAGTTGTGGTAAAGATCTCAAAATGAGTTCGAACAGAATCCAATGAAATTACCACCAAAGTATTTGTATGTACAAATATAAAAAAAATGTGCCAAATATCTCTGGAAGAAAATGCGTAATAGCTGAGAAATGAGCAAAATAAGCACGAAATTCCATCAAATGTCTAGCATTTCTTGAAGCAATATTAATACACTGTCCCACATATGCTTTTCCGCATTAGTGAACAACAGAATTATTTAGTTTGAGCTAAGATTTCATGATATTACAAAGACAAGTTTACATGATTGTACCATATCTAGATGAATGATAATATTTTCACAATTAACCTTAATTTAAAAGACTTTCTCATGAAATAATTGTTTGCTGCAACTACTGTCTTTTATCTTTAATAGTTATGATCTGTATACCTGCTTTAGTGTAAATGAGCCCAAATTATTGCCTACTGCGGCAAACCCACGATATAATAAACCATCTGGAGGCTTCATTTAAATGTCATTTAAACCAAATTTATCTCTCCCGTATCTCTCCCTCAGTGTTATCCAGTATACAGCATTCTTTAATCATCAATAGAAAGCTAATGACTTATGATATTCATATTTCATACACCACCTGCAACAGAGATTAAAGCTTATCAAAACCTCCTCATGAAAATACTGGTAACATTTTTTTTAATAAGGTATGAAATGAAGATGAAAAGCGTAGAGACACTACACCTGTCTACCTAAAGTGCATTCAGACTAGAGATCAAAATCAAGTATTATAATATCAATTCCTATAAAGAAGATTCAATAGAGTAATCCTTCCTCATTTAACTCCAAGGATTTGAACTAAATCCATGGTGGTTGTCAAAAGATGGCCAGCTGGAACATTACAATCAGATTTAAAACTTTGGATTAATATTCAAAACTAAAAGATTTGAATTAAAGAACTTTGAGATTTCAAAATAAATCCAACGTTAGCCGGTTATGCATATCCAATCTTGGTTTATTTTACATCCTTACACTTCAGTGTTTATTAATTCAAAAATTGTTACCCAATATCAAATATATAGATAATTAAAAGGGTTTTTGCTCAGTTCACCGACTGAAGGCATGGGAGACAGAAGGACTTTATGCTTTTCACACCAGTAGATTAGTGCAGTATTGGATCGTGTCTTGCATGAGAGAAGGGAATCAGAAGAAAATTGATATGAAAAAGGCTAAATTTTTTGCTTTATAATTTTCTTACAAAACCAAACTAATATAGTGCTGCTATATACAGTGGATTTATATCTGAAAAGTGACTTACAAAACATAAAGGTAGGCCTACATGCAATGCTGTATTATCATATAAGTTATCAGTTGAAATTTCTTCTTTTTTAATAGATTTTCAGTAGAAATATCTGGAGTAAAGAAGCAACGTGGATAACTTCCCCTTTGTTTACTCTCGAGTTAACTTCGAAGAATATACTTTTTGGTTTGGAAAGGAGAAGAAATGGTGCGTTGTGTTGCTTTATTCTGTCAGTAAAACAACAATTATTCTTTTCAAACATAAACAGGATTTTGTCAGAGTTAATAACATTACAAAAGATAATACAGACTTACTATTTGAATGAATGCTAAACTTTTAAGAGAAATTGGAAAAAAAGATTTTACTCTAAAATGAAGAATGTTACAGCATTAATTTTAACAATGCGATATGACTTCCATATAGGTAAAGCTTTCAATTTACTGTTTATATAATTGCCGATGGGGTGAACATAAGGGAGAAAAAAATGGTATAAGTACATGTATCATGTGACTAAGCCAAGCTTTTATAATCCAAAAACTGGGAATGGCAATATAGAAGTTTGGAAACTAAGATTACATTTTCATGATGATGACAATGGTAAAGATATTACATGACAATATTGTTTATAATTAAAGATTACCCCAAAATGCCTTGATAATGCAATTATCTAAGAATTGTCAATCTTTCTAATATAGGGGGCACTAATCCTCAGCTTTATCATTTCCCAGATAAACGTAATCTATATGCTAATATGAGATTTCAATATTTCATCTTTCAAATTATTTGCAAGATAAGTAGACATATTCTTGTTTGAGTGATCACTTCATTTTCTATAGAAAAATTCAAGGTAATGTGTTTTTCTTAAAAAATTTTTTTTTTGATTTCTGCCTCACATTGTTCCAAAGCATAAAAAGCATAACAACATTTGGATTATTAAATCCAAACAGAGAATACGACTTTAGAACCGTGAAAGTCAAACTTATCAGTGTTTTAAACTGATAACTTTTCAAATGAAAATATGGTTTTGTAATATTTTTTTCATTATTACTTTTGCCATCATTACACTGTTGTGGGATTTTTTTTCATAATGATTATGGATATCTAGGTTATCATCAATTATATAGGGAAAGGTTAAAATTTCTTGCTCTTATCTCCTGGCCCCGTCAAAGAAAGATTCACAATTACCTAAAAATAAGTCAAAACTTAATAAATCAAGCATTATTTCGACTACTTCCTTCTTATATGGGGTAAGAATTAATCTTCAATTTTAATTCAAAATTTAAGAGGATATTAATCAAACTCTTTGAGACTTGGTGCCCACGTCTAATCTCCTACACGGAAAACCTACATGGGGACGTGAGTTAGGGGTTTTCCCTTGCAGGAGAGATAATCATGGGGAAAAAAATAACCAGTTGCCTGAATCAAAACTTTCAAATACACTTTAAAAACTTGGGTGTTACAACTGACACCAGTAGGCATCCCTAGAAGAGCACAAAGTCGGGTGTTAAAATAACAGCCTATAGAAATTGAACATAACACTAAAGAGTGTTAAAGGGGAAGTTCACCCTGACAAAAAGTTTATTTAAACAAGGCAAAAGCGACTTTGTGTCTCGCCCACTTATGAAAATAACCAGAAATATCGTGATTTGCGAGGGCAAGCAACAGAATTGTATCGAAACTTCATTGTAAAATGACTGGGATGGAATAACACTTGTCATAAAAGCCTTGCACGTAAACTTTAATGTTGACCTGAAAATGACCTTTGACCTTACCATGTGACCTCTGACTGCAGCATAACATGCAGGTCGCCTACATACATGTACATCTACCATCCACGTTTTGTTGAAAAGTGACTTCCGGTTGCGCAGTCAGGTGTCGTAAGAGAGTCTTGCATGTAAACTTTAACGTTGACCTGAAAATCACCTTACCATGTTACCTCCGCCTGCAGCATAAAATGCAGGTCCCCCAAAGTCCATCTACCATCCAAGTTTGGTTGAAAAGTGACTTACGGTTGCGGAGTTATGTGTCATAGGAGAGTCTTGCATGTAAACTTTAACGTTGACCTGAAAATGACCTTTGACCTTACCATGTGACCTCTGACTGTAGCCTAACATGCAGGTCCCCCAAGTCCATCTACCATCCAAGTTTGGTTGAAAAGTGACTTACGGTTGCGGAGTTAGGTGTCATAAGAGAGTCTTGCATGTAAACTTTAACGTTGACCTGAAAATGACCCTTGACCTTACCATGTGACCTCCGACTGCAGCATAAGATGCACGTCCCCCAAGTCCATCTACCATCCAAGTTTGATTGAAAAGTGACTTACGGTTATGGAGTTAGGTGTCATAAGAGAGTCTTGCATGTAAACTGTAACGTTGACCTTACCATGTGACCTCCGACTGCAGCATAAGATGCAAGTCCCCCAAGTCCATCTACCATTCAAGTTTTGTTGAAAAGCGACTTACGGTTGTGGAGTTATGTGTCATTAGGTTTGTGACGGACGGACAACGGATGGACGACAGACGACGGACAACGGACGACATTTGGAACCCTAAGTCTCGCCTTCACCTCTGGTGGGCGAGACAAAAATAACATAATTTTTTAAAGAAATAGTGCGGAAGGTTTGAGAAAAAAAAAACATCAAAGAATTAAAAAGTTATAGGAATTTCAATTATTTGATTTGTGATGTCATATGCAAGCAGCATTCCTATATAGAGAATAGTAACAAAATCAATGAAATGTCATTTTCTCAGAAAATTGAAAATGGTGTTTACTGTACCTTTTGTATATCAATATAAAAATCATTTCACTCCAGATCATGAAAGGAAAACAAGAATAAGTCGATCAGGTACCATTAAAAAGGTGAAATTCATGCTTTTTATATTACATAACATATGGGGCAGCTGCTCGTTTATGACATCACAATTCCAAAACTTAAGAATATAATAACTTTCTTAATATTTAATGGATTTTCCTCAAACCTTCGCCAATATTATAGATATACGGACTGCTTGAGAGGCATGGTTGTTTCTAGAGGCTCAAGGGGACCGCAATGCAACTATGCCCGAGGGCATGGTCTTTGACCTCGGGCATGGACTGACCAATGCGGTACCCGCGAGCCGAAAGAAACAACCGTGTCTCGAATATAAAAGCAGTCCATATATATTTTATAAACCGAATTAAACATTAGATCTAGGGCCTAGTCTAGATCTAAATCTTAAACAAGTTTGGCCTAAAAGCCCTATATGCCCCAGGCTAACGTTAGGCCTAGGGCTAGGCCCTAACTAAGTTAGCCCTGTCCGATGTTAGGTCTCCAAGTTGAATATCAAAGCAGTCCCTACCGGTAACAATTTTTAGTAAGTAAGGCCAAACGTTAGATATTTTAGGAACCGAATTAGTTTAGTTTAGTTTACTCCAACGATGTTGTAGGACTAAGCCTGTTCATCGAACAGGGTCTGTTTAGATCTAGATCTAGATCTAACATTAACAATTTTCTTAGTTAGATCTAGATCTAGATCTTAAAATCTCCGGCATTAGTATCTAGATCTAACGCTAGATCTTGACTAGACTACGTCAGATCTAAGATTAAATGGAACATAAGGCCTAGGTTAAGTTAGATCTAGATCTAGATCTAGAGTCTACACTTAACTTCTAAGCTAGAAACGTTAGATCTAACAACAACATTGTCATTAGATCTAGACCTAACGTTGTTGTTTGCCGTAATTAAATCATGGTATATTTTGTTATATTCAACTGTCATATGTCATTTGCAACCTACAAGAGGGTGATAATAGAATGTCATATGCACTGCTTTTTAACAAATTTATCAAATGTTTTTATCTAAGGTAAATATGGACGTATCAGTGATTGAAAACAGCACATAAAATATAGAACACACAAAGAGATTTAGTTGTTGTAAGTGTAATGGCCGTCTTACTCTTATTATGTTATGACTTATCTTTTCACCCGACTCACCTTTTGCGAGCATGCATTTGAACGAACAACTGCAACTAGACTAGTTGATGATTCATTGATACATTATTTATGTCCTTAATAAGTTAGTCTTTTTTTCAATATATGCCATATTTTTTAACAGGAATTAACAAGCAAAAGTCAAAGATCGGCATCGTTCCATTGATATGTCATATCAGTTGCGTGCACATGCGCAATGAGCGCGTAAATGCGCGAATTGTCTAAAACTTCGCGCGGATATTTATGGTAACCGCAATCATCGCAGAAAGCAACATTTTGCGTGCAATCAAATGGGGATCTCAGCCAAATTTTGCTATGCCCGTCTTTAAGAGGCGGGTCAGGGGGCAACGAGCAGAAATCTTGTTAACTATGCCCGTTGCCCTCGGTTACCACCTTAGTTTGTTGTTTTGCAGGCATGGTCGTTTACATGACCTCATTTTGACCAATCAGAGGAACGGATTATTTGACATTCTTAAAGAGAGGTTTATAATATTTAATATATTTTCTGCTATTTTGACAACAGACTTTTCTTCAGGGTGAACTTCCCCTTTATGGTACCATAACAACCAGGGGCAAATCCAGGATTTTTCGAAAGGGGGAGGCACGTTTCCCAAGGAAAAATTTGACAAGCATAAAAAAGGTCTTCAATTTCAAGGGGGGGGCACACTTCTGTTTTAACAGCACTTTTACATTACAAATTTTAATTGTGCCTCTCAAAAGGGGGGCACGAGCACGAGCTGGCTGTGCCCCCCCCCCCCCCCCCCCCGGATCCGCCAGTGGTAACAACTAAAGGTGTTGTAATAACCCATAGGTATTGAACCGACACCAGAAAAATCAACACTAGAGTGAAGTGATTGGTGTGGTCCTCTATAAACACCAATTAACACCACAGAATTTGCTGTGTTACACCCTATCCTAGGGACAATTATCCACTTCACTAATTGCTTTGGAAATGATGGGGGAAAACCAAGAGGAGTTGGAAATCTTAAGTGAAATAAGCCAAGTTGACTTCTCATCTGAATTGTAGAGTTCGGGATCTGCTTCTTTCTTCCATCGATTGATCGATCTACCTATCTTTCTTCCTATTAATGTGCAGTTAGCATCTTTTCATAATGCGTTTTACCTCTCTCAATGCTCCCAGGTCCCCCTTCCACTGCCTCTATCAGTGTATGTCTGTTTCTCTTTCTCTCTCTCTCTCTCACTCTCTCCACCTTGGTTTCTCCATTTCAATCCATCCACTCTATCTGCCACATATACCCGACTCTCTATTCTCCATTTCTTCCCATCCTTCTTCCCTCGTCTTCTTGCAATCAGCCTCTCACTCCCCATCCTCCTCTCCTCCCCGTCTCCTTCTCCTCCCCGTCTCCCTCTCCTCTCTCTCTCTCTCCTTTTCTCTCTTTCTCATTTTCTTTCCATCCAGTTCATATCTCGCTCCTCACAATATGACTAGTCCTTCATATTTTGCTAATGGGGGATCATAGGACTCAGAACCCTATGAATATTTGATATAGATCTGCAGAATATCCAAGATCCCTTTCCTCCGAGCTATACACTTCATATTTTTCTTCTTTTTTTGTCACATACACTGTCTCGCACACCATTCCTATATCGCAAAGTTTTTTTTTTAAGTCAACTTTTATTTAAAGGTATCCTACACCGTCCATATGGGAAAACCAAACATTTACTCTGATCCAGTCAAAAAGGGGAGTGTTCAGAACAGTTTTCTCACTGCAGATATCATATGAATATGATGCTTCAATGTACTGATAATATTTACATATGAATAAAAATACATGTAAGCTACGACCAGGGTATATATAAGATTTTGATAATGAAAACTGTCACGAGTTCCAAACTTCTACACTATACTGTTACTCACTGAAAGCAGTATACCTGATAAATAATGGTATGTAAAATGCTATTATGTGATGCTCTTGGTATCAATTTGCTAGTCACGGTAATATAAGTACAGGAAGAAAAAAACAGAAGAAACTATGAAAATAGAAGTTTTAAGCCTCCCTGCACTTTAAGGCTCCAACCGACAGTCAAACAAGTTATTAATAATCTCTACACAGTATCATATTTCCATCGAAAGCTTTTGTATGCAAACATTGCTTATTCATCATGAAGAGGGACAGGCTAATACACTCCCATGTAAAGGCGACTTCCTACATAAAACCCCACCAAGAATAATGATAGCGGAAACATGAAAAAGATATGAATACCTGGGAGCAACGTCTGTGTTATCCCCCAAATCCAGGGAGCAAATAAATAGAGAAGCCTTTATCCTCATGAAGATATTCTTTATTTCTTTTCTTGTTCCTCTGGTTTTATATCCCTTAATCATTCCCGTTTTCATCGTCAATATTTCATGAGTAGTCTAGCTAATGTACGCGTAGGTGGCACTCGTGTGGCTGACAAGATAAGCAGGGTATTAGCATTACGTGGTCTTAGCAAACATGAAAGTGGTTTGTTGGAAAACTATGCATTTTAAACTTTATGGATGGGAAAAATATCAATTGTGAAGAAAAAAAGTTATTGTTGTTCAGTTGGTCGGAAAGGTTTGAGGACCCCCATCCCTCTCTTTTCTGTCTCTCTCTCACACTTGATTTATATTTTAAGTGTTCCTAAATGTTCAATTCGTTGATTTTTTTTTATTACGTGATGACAACTGACATGAATAGTTCAATAGTTCACTAATAATGGCCCCATCCCCTAAAAATATATATTTATATAATAACAATAATGATAAATAACTTTATATAAATAAGTGGGATATCTGTGCATATATCCAAATTAAGCAGGGGTGTTTTTTTAGATAGAATGGTCATGAGCTAGCTATTTTATAGGCTTACATTACAAAATGTAATTTTTCTAATTCTAACACACATGAGTCAGGTTGTTTCCTGCTTATCATTTTCTTTGTTTCAAAGGTTTTTGATAGTTACAAAAGGAGCCTTTAATTAATTAAGATCTGAAGGACTTACAAAAGAACTAATCACTTACCTGTATTGAAAATTATGATGCATACAGTCACAGCAGAGCAAGGAAAATAGATGCAAAGAAAAGAGAAATAACACAACAAAATTACAGACATTATTTAACACTTCCATCACATAATCATGTTTACTTTACTACAATTAGGTCAATGCAACTCTTTGTAAGACGGGGGCCCTGGTAGCTTGGCAAACTACAGTAAAATAAAACAGATCATTCAGAATGAAACGTTCATTTGAGCCAGTGGTACTGATAGCTTTTAGTGAGCTTATGATAATCAGTTGCTGGTAGAGAGAAATTTGCAACGGCAGAAGAAAAACTGGAAAGAAAATAATGCAATGGAAAGACTTCTGAACAGGAATATTGCCTTGTGGACATTGTAAATAAAAACAACAAAATTTTCAAACACACTTTGGACAGAGCAACTGAATCAAGAAAAAAGTCAACATCAGGAAAAAAAGGTCTGCAAAAACAAATTTGCACATACATACAAAACCAAAAGGTATATTCCCAAATACATTGAAAGTTACAGTTTTAATGTATGCAGTCATTATAAGCGGTCAAGTGGCACTCAAATTGTTGAAGAAAATGAGGTCACTACTAGCACAGCTATTTTGGAATGCAAAGATATTGGCGGGATGAATAAATTCTGTTAAAATTATTTTTTTTAATGCTTTAAACGTAATGAAAAGTACTTCCTATATTTTTTTAGTGTGTAAATTACCAATCTAAAAGTGTTAGATAATATGGGAGCCAAGAACTATTTCAAAAAGTAAAAACTGAATGAGACATTTACCCCCACATTTTTCTAGTGTATGATTACCGATACTTCATGCTTAATGAAAGTCATTAACTACAAAAATAAATCAAAGTTTGCCATACAATGTGCGTAGAGCACCAACAGACACAGTTTGTATTTTAAGCCATAACAGTTTGCCTGCAACTCACACAGATCGGACGATAAAGGCGACCGCACACCTTACGATTGGTCTGCGACCCGATTTCAGAATAAAATGAAGTAGACTTTGATGCTAACATTGAGACTTGGAATATCTTACTGTGTAATGTTCTAAATCATCGTACGAATACCTATGTTCAAATTTGTGACTATGCTATCATCCTTCTTAGAATAAAAGCGAATTTAATATCTAGTCGTAATGACGTCATAGCAGTCGTACGATTGGCCACGATTTGAAACTAATTTGGCCTTTACTCCGAAATAAAGGCTTGCAATCTTTCAAAATGGTTATATCAGTATTCTTTCAATTAATTTAAACCTCAAAGAAAATGATATGTTCCATTCACACTTTTAGAAAATGAGCAAAATGCGATTTGTTCCAAAATCGGATCGCGAACAGTCGTAAGGTGTGCGGTCGCCTTAAGAGGGATTCTTCGTGAGATGGAAGAATGCTTGAAATTAAAACATGAATATCTTAAAGTAGAACACCTGCTATGTCAGTAAAGCTCAGGCATTTCTTGTTTGACCTAAAATTTGCATTTTATTTTCAATTTTTTTATTTAATTTTGAGCCCTGGATAATATTACTAATTGCCTTGAAGAAAATTTGACTCTATTAGACTCAAAAGCGAGTGGAACCAGCATGTCAAAACGTGATGTTACATGATGTCTGCACCTTTCCCTACAAAACTGGTACCCCTCCATAAGGTTCCAAACCGAGGGTTCTAAAGCAATAAACTTTGAAAAACAATGGGAGGTTATTTCTTTTCAATCACACCAGTCTAAACAAGGTGAATCTAGGTTGATGAAGACGCGACACTCGTAAAGCGGGGGGTGTAGTCGACAAGACAGAGTCAAACTCTGTGGCCTGGTCAAGTGCCTGCCAAAGCGGGGACGGGACGCGAAACACAATTGTGTCAATCGCCGGACTAGCCTTCAATCAAGCCCTGCCTTTGGAATGAATAAAAGAACAACAGAGAGAAAAACCCACTTCTTGGGGCGGGTAGACGACACACTTGAAGGTGAAAAGTTGGAGAGGGACGCAACGCAGGAAAGACTTGTGTCAAACGATTTACAAACAGACTCAGTCAAGAGCCCCTTGCTTGGGAGGGAACCACTTGGATTTTGTTGGGAGGGTTTTGTTGCTTTTCTTCTCGTAGGTATACGGAGGAGGTAATTAGAGCGTAGAGGGAATGTACATGCACGCTGGAATGTGAGTGGTCACATGACCAAGAGGACTTGTCTGCAGGTGCATGTAGGGTAAACAAGTGGTGTTTATCTAATGTTTGTGATGGTGTGGGTGTGTGTTTTAGGGTACAAATAGTCTGAACTCTGCCTGACACCTCGGTATAAACTGAGCCGCCATGACGATAAAAGGATATCTTGGTGTTGGTCATGGATTATTTTGGATTGTGATTCTGGTTGACATGTGGAATGAGGTTGGTGTGATTGTGGGTGTGGCTTTGGTGATATCAAAGAATCATACATGAAAAAATGACATTAGACTAACTTAATGTATTATTATTACCGATTTATTATCACTACTTTTTAATCCATTTGGGATCTGCATGTAATGTATGTGGTACAGGCTTGGTTTGTTTTGTCTGTTTTGAGGCAAAAGAAATGATATTAAATGTTTAAAAGGGCATCAACAAGTTGTGTGAGTGTATGTGACCCTGGTTGTATGTGACTCAAACATGGTATTCAAAGTCAGTCGTCACCGACTCAAAATAACATACCCATTCAATACATTCTACGGGCACTGGCTTTACATCTTTTCTAAAATTCTACTTTAAGAAATACAAATCCTACAAGCAAGAATTACATAGCTGAGGCACAGGAAACCAAATAGGAGGATAACGTACTGGCCAATAGGGTTGGATAAAGACGGAGTATTACGGAAAGATTTTTGGAAACGGTCGTGATGAAACCGGACCGGGAGAGCTACCCGTCCAAGCTCAAAGAGGCTTATCGTTCAGGCCTTGATTGAAAGCTTGGAGAGATTGAGCTAGCTCGGATAGCAAGGGTTGTCTACCTACCAAGGAAAACTTTGGCCTAAGGTGGCTTGCGTCGTCGGTGGAATACTAGCTTGTGAGGGATGTAGGCACGGGAGATGCAGGTAGATATGAAGGTGGATAGAGAGAGGGGGAGACAGATAGAGAGAGGTAGAGAGAAGGAAAGAACCACTGATATATAAATAAACAGAGGAAGAGACAGTCATTCAGGTAATGAGAAACACTTATACAGAAAGGGAAAGAGAGGGAGAAAGACGGAGAGAGAGTAGAGAGAGAGAGACAGACGGATAAAAAGACAGACCCACAGACAGACACATACAGGCAGAGAGAGACGGTGTATACATCTATAATGCCCAAAGACAATAAAAATAGACAAATAAACAAGAAGAAAATACAGCAAAAAGAAATACTGAAAATAAGAAAAGAAACATTAACAAATGAAAGGAATAAATCTTTTGAAACAAAAAAATAGAGTACATTATAGTGAGAAAAATGAAGAAAAAAATGAAACAAGAATATAAAATGAGAGAGAAAGTGTCAGAAAAGAAATGAGGGGGAGGGTAACACAATATATCAAGATTTTCCCTTTTAAGATATTAAGTACTCTGATTGGAAAAGGAATGAATGCAAAGGATTATGTTAAGTCTATGTCTAGACAAATAAGAGGACTTATAGTTTAGCAAATAGCAAAATCAAAAACATAAAGAGTTTAAGAACAAAATACAACTATGATTTAAGGATTGCCTGAAAAAACAAGCTCTTCCTTGGTAACTCTCTTCTTTGAAACCCTAACATCATTACTTAAGTGCATTTTGGCCTGGACAAAACAAAATCTGAGCCACACACTTGGTTTAATATTAAACAGTGTCTTAAAAATAGAGTTTGAATATGTAACAATGAAACATGGCCACAAACACAAGAGTTCAAACACTAGACCTCTAAATAACAGTTACTATAAATAATAATAACATTAAAAATATAAATCAACCAGAAATCGAAATCTGTTTCCCCCATAGACAGCTGTATCATACAAAAGCTTATCCATAGATGATTTTCAAAAATGGCAGTATTCAGACAGAAAACCCAGATTCATGGTGTTATCTTGATCACAATTATGTTTCATAACTCTTTATCTTATCATCAGAAATTTACATAAAAGCCAGACAACATATGTAATAAGCCTTCAAAGCTGAAACAACAACTAAATCCCTTTACAACTGCATGTGTTCTATATTTCATGTGTTGTGTTCAATCACTTATACGTCAATATCTACCTTAGATAAAAGCATTTGATCAATTTGTTAAGAAGCAGTGCTAATGGCATTCTGTTATCACCCTCTTATAGGTTGCAAATGACATATGACAGTTGAATATAACATAATATACCATGATTTTGAATGATATAAAAATAGAACAGTATATTGCCAAAGTCTATGCAAGTGTGTATTGGACAATACCATCAAATAAAAAACTCAATGGAGGAGAAATAGGAAAAGAATAAATATACACCCAGCAGTTGAATATAACATAATATACCATGATTTTGAATGATATCAAAACTGAGTGGTGAAGAGCTTAAGTCTGCAGGTGTCTATTGGACAACACTATCAACCAAAAGAATAAATGGAGAAGCAGGATAAAAATATGCACCCAAGAGCAAGCCCATATAACCCTAACTTATATTACACATTCTGATCTACAATTGGCATAATTAAGCTTGATATCATTACTGTTATTACATTCTAAGTAGACTTAACCCATGGATCACTTAATTTGCTCAATAATTAATACTTAATACACAAATCAACCACGGGCCCATAACACAAAGCCTAGCAATGATCGTAGAACCTTTTTCTACGATTGATTCCAATGACAACAATGTACAATCAATCGTGAAAATCAAGCGTACGATCAATCGCTAACCTTTGTGTTACGGGACCCAGGTCATGAAAGCAACAGGTTATTAAAGTAAGCACGTGGGCAGCCTATAGTAGTCTCTCTTTGAGGACTTATGAATTATGACGCACTCAGAATGGTTATCTCATCTGCCTGCAATAGCCAAGGGAAATAATAAAGACACTATTTTGGGTTTAATGAGATGGGAGAAACAAGTTTGGATCAATTTCAAGGACATCATCAAAGAAGCTATGGACGCTGAAATTATTCTGTGAACAAAGTTTTGGTAATGAATTTGTGGATTTACGTCACCTCTCTACCCGCCCCCTCTCTCTCTCTCTCTCTCTGTTTCATGATTATATCTTTCTGTCTGTGCCTAATGATGCTCTATACCTTATTTTCCTTGTATATCATATTTCTGTATGGTGATTCTATTCGCACAGATCAATTTCATTGCCGTTCGCATTTTCTCTTGCCCTTTCTAACGTGCGTTCAAACTCTCACTCTCTTTCTCTTGCTCTATTATTTTTTATCTCTCTGTCATTTTGTGTCTTGCTCTGACATTCAGTGAGGTCTCCTATGCTTTATTTGTATGATTTTGTTTGTAAGAAACAAATAGCCCCCCCCCCCCTCCTTCATACCCTACATTCCTTTTCTTTCCCTATCGTACACAGCACTGGCGGATGCTGGGGGCACAGCCAGCAAAAATTAAAATTTGTCATGTAAAAATGCCATTAAAAAAGAAGTAAGCCCTGCCCCCCCCCCTTTGAAAGTGAAGACCTTTTTTGGGGGGGGCCTGTCAAATTTTTCAGGGACGAAATATCCTTCAATTTTGGTTAAATACCTCTTTTTTTTTTTGCTTGTCAAATTTTTCCTCAGAAAAATGTACCCCCCCCCCCCTTTGGAAAATCATGGATCCGCCCCTGGTATACAGTTTCTTTACATATTTTGCTTTTTGTTCACTCATCCACTCCACATGCACCTTGCTCTACATTCTTCCGGGATCAATGCCCCCCCCCCCCTCCCTTCCATCCATCTCTCTTCTCCCATTTTATTCCTCTCCTGTTCTCTTATTTTCCATGTCTCTCCTTCTAAAACCTTTTTCTTCACTTTGCCAGTAGGATGATTTTTATCTCTCAAAATGGACGCTCTTGGGACTAGAAATGCGATATGGGCGCTGAATTTAATGATGACCAAACTGGGGCTTGCGGCCAAACAATGATACGCATCTAAATAAACATCTGGCCTCGTCGTCTCGTGCAAAATGTGAAAACATGCTTAACTTATTCCACACAAAAAGGCCACTTCACAGCTAATGTCACTTGAATAAATTGTTAATGTAACTAAAACGTAAAGGAATCTCGGCAGAGGATTATTTTCAACTCTAAAGAAAACGTAAAAGCAGCATTTCAATTCTAAATTTAACCATTTTAATCTAATAAAATGTTTTAAATCCACATAAGGCTGTTTGATTGCATAGAAACCATCTATTACAAATATTTATCAAAAAATTTAGGGCAACTAAGATGTATAAATCCATTCTAAAGAAAATCGAGAAGTTATCATAATTCATTATTTATTCATGCATTGATTGCGTATCTATTGATCACATGATTTGCTCTTTAAAAAAAGGCAAACAAAAGGAAATCATAAATCCCCTCACATATTTATTTTGGGGAGGGGTTGTTGCTTTATTCTTGGGTGGGTTTTTATACAGTGATGATTAAGTTTTCTCTTAATGGTACATAAAATGTAACTTAGAAATCAAATGAGTAAAAATCTTGGTTAATTTTGATTTCATTTTATATATATCCAATTCTCGTAAAAATCTATGCTACTGCCTCAGAATCCAAAGTGGAAATCAAATGTTTTGGAGTGAAAATTGGTTTGTGTTAATAAGAGAAAAGGAGAATTGTCACTCTTAAAAAAATGAATTATTTTCACTTAAAAGTAGTAATGATGAAAGGTGTCTTCATTCTCATTCATACTGTCAGAGTGCAGCATTCCCCCATGCCGAAATATCATACAATCAAAAAGAAAAACAGATGGATGAAAGCAATGCAAAGTCAATGGGTCACAATTCAAATTCCTTAAACATACATATCTATTACCTCCATTTATACCTCCTTACAAGAGATGACAAACGAATTCAAAGCTGGTAACCGCTGATAATTGAATTTGACTCCAACGATATGTGTCGTTCAATATAGGTCGCGCACCATATGTTCAACGATCACTGAAATCCTATTACATGCACTAATTGATAATTGCCCATTGGTGGGAACTTTATTTACAGGCGATGCATTCAAGAGAGCTTGTTGATTACATAATAATAGTATTATTATTATTTGAGAGTCTAGATGTATTGATAATTGCCACCCTGGGGCGGAGAGAATCTATGTTGGTGTTGCTACCATCAGGGGAAAACCCCTCACCAGGCGCTGCATTCCTTGCAGCAAGAAGGACTTATCTCCGCTATGCTATTTGTGAGAAATTCAGATTCAGATTCATTTATTTCACACCTTTTTAAAATACACAAAAATACATAAATACAAATAAAATTATTATACAACAGAACAGATATTGACAAGTATAAAGTATAAGTAGTCATAAACAGATAGTTTAATCAAACTCTCCAAATGGTAAGTTTGGACCTTACAACAGAACGTGGTTTCACATTGGTCATCAAGTAAAACTAAAATATTTGTTTGAATCAAAAACTTTTTTGAAATTATTTGGGGGGAGGAACATCATTTGGCAAGTGTTGATCAAGAGAATCATTTGATTTAAGGTACCTGAATTAAAGATTATCATCCATGGCTTTACCACATGTGGGATTTCACTGGAGTATTGGGATGAGAAAATGCTGAGCTAGACTTTCTAGAAGAACTAAAAAAAGAATGTCAGTTTTGTGTTCAAATGTCTTATCTTAGAAAATAGAATCGTGTCATGTTCTAGACGATTTCCAAATTACAAAATTGCTTTGTTTACCAGAATATTGTTGTTCAAGTGGAAGAATTACTTCCATTTATGAAAACACCTTTCCCTCAAAATGGAGTTAAATCCTTTTTACAGATAGGGGTTCACTTACAGGGCAATCACATATAATTGCATTATCCTTTATTCATAGCATATGTGAGTCACTTGTTTTAACACATTGGAGGAGACATACACCCATCCCTTCGCTTCTGTAAATGTTGATGAAATTAACCCGCCAGCTATAGGCGGATGATATCGACAATGTCATTTACAAGGCAGACATATTAACACACCTTCTCATTGTGCTTGAAATTGTGAATTAAATTACACCAACTATATATCTAATTTGTTATTGTTTTTCATTTCTCACATCAATTTCTCTCATTCATAGTTCAATATCCAAAAAACTTAACGTTTAATTGGAGTAAATGTATCTTTCCAAATGAAAACATTAATGAAATTTGAAATGAAATGATTTTTTTAAATCTTTTTGTAGAATTTATTTAATTAAATGTCTTTATATCATATTCATTCATTTTCTATTCATTTTATTTAATTGGTCTTTTATTTTTACTTTTAGGATGGGTAGGGACAACTTATCTCACTGATTTTATTTTCATGAATAGCAAATGATGACACTCGGCTGACATGATGTTGGGATGGGGCAGGCTCAAGATATATCCCATTAAAGGTCTTCGGCCTTTGTTATATACCCATGAATCAATCCATCTAATAACTCCATTAGTATATTTATAATCTGCTAATTTGGGAATGATTTATTGACTTGTTTTAGGTAATTTTTTTCCTCTGAATTTTTATAGATGATTGTGTACATTGATGTCCACATTTTCTTTGAAAAGCACAAGTATCATGCCCCCTGATGTTCCAATACTCCAAATGAATCTTCATTATTCAATCTTATTTTCCTGAATCTAAAAATATGTATTTAAGTTTCCTGATTGTAATCATTAAAAAGCAACCTACCACTCCTGTATGCTCACCCTCTTTGCCTCTCTCCCCCTCCCTCTCTCTCTCCCCTCCTTCGATCAAGGATCCCCCTGTCCCGGTCCCACGCTACAGAGCGATACCCTTGCGGTTGTGGCGAGGAAACGCAATCCCGATGCGGTTTATCTCACAAGCCACATTCTTAACGCATGCCGTGTTATTGCACCTGGCCACACGAGCAAAAATACAAGAGTGACGATCGGTGGATACTCAACGGCCCTCAAATACTAGAGAATGAACAACTGTTGATTCAAACCCGCTGAATATGGCGGTGAATTAATGTAAATCAGTTGGGTTTTTTTTTTAAGATCAAAGTCGACACTGGTTTGAGTATAGATGAAGAAATAATTTAGAGTTTGATGAGGAAAGGATGAACTTTTTCTAGTACAGCCACGGAGAGAAAATATGTCTATATACATTCTTGGAACTGGGGCCCGTTTCATAAAGCTGTTAAGAGCGACTTTAAGAACGACTAGTGATCCTTTCTTGTGGTAAATGATGTTCACCATTGGTGATTATTTAGCGCATAAGAAAGGATCACCAGTCGTTCTTAAAGTCGCTCTTAACAGCTTTATGAAACACCCACCTGTTAGGTCAATGTGCTGTAGAAGAGGAATTTAGAATCTACAAATAAAATGGAATGGATCTGACCATTCCTTGAACTCCATCTTACATGTACATGTATTTCTATGATATGCCAGGAGTTTCCATCACACACACAAGAAAAAATAGAGGTAACTTTCAGAGGCTTTCAAATCCTACCTTTAAAAAATGATTGATTGACCCAAATTTTTTTCCTCTGCTGCAGCAAATAAACAATTATATGGTGACTTTCCACTATTGATCTGCAATTTTTCTGGCACTTTAAAAAAAAATTTAAGTATGCTTAATCTCGTTCAAACCAAACATGTTTCAGAACAAAATTTTGGGTGGACTGCCGCTTGAACACCACCTTATAAAGAGCACTGTCCTCACTTGTTTTATATTTAACATGTACGCTCCGGCTGACATGCTCAATGTAAAAATAGACTGGTGGTCAATACTGCCAGGCATAACTAAATGCCAAAGACAATATACACCTGCTAAAGAATACAGGGGGAAAACAAAATATTGTTTAAGGATTTAAGATGGGGAAGAAGGTGCAACTTTCCTAATCTAATTATGAATCAGTTAAGTTAGTTCTCATTCAACTTCTATTTAGTTGATGCTCTACACTCGCAAGTGTAGATATAAGATATTGTGATAAATACTGAAGAATGTCAAGAAAGGAATATTCTTTCCCCTACCTCTCCTTGCCCTCCTCCTTGTCTTTCTCCTTTTTTCCTCAAATCCTTCTCCCCCATTTTTCTTCTACAATTTTCATTGCCATTTCTATATCCTTACAATGGCTTGTATTGACCAAAAATCTGCATCTTGCAAGGACGAATTTACATTTGTTCAATATTGAAATCAATCATTGATTTAATTTTTAATGAATACAAATTAGGAATAGGATTATGATTAATAATGACGCAAATCATGTGCATTAAAAGTTAGCAACTATCCTCCATTTCTATTGAATTTCAAGAAACCCATCTCTCTTCCTAAGCAGAGTGAGATATGAACCAGTTCACTATTGTGAGCCTTCGAACCACAAGACCACACTCCATTCTCTGACAGCAGAACATGGCAATGGGAACACACCCGCATTTCATCGGCTATTGCCCTCTCTTGTCAGCATGATGGGAGGTCAAAGGTCACCCAGGTGTATCATCAGCAGCCATATTGTAATGAGGCCTCGAGAGATGCTACAATCTCAGTCAAAACCGCAGCGACGGTTTTCCACGCAATAATTATTCAGTTCCCATGCCAAAAAGAGTGTCAACGTGAAATGTAAATTAACAGATTAACGTCATTCTACCTCCTAACATAATATTATTTTAACTGGCGCATCAAGTAAAGCCCTGGAACTCTCGCAAAACAAGCCTATTTCTTTTTCTTCTAGAGACCCTTTGGAATTTATTTACTTATAAAGAAATAGATCCTGATGAAAAAGGGAGTATAGAGTTTGAGATTAAGCATAGATATAAAAAGAGTCTTGCTACAATTCAACAGTGTGGTTGATTTTCATGGAATTATCTCATTCTGAATATTTATAACTAAATGACAAAGAGCCCCCCCCCCCCCTCTCTCTCTCCACCTCTACTAAAAAGCATTTTTTTTAAACAGTTTGTATTAGGTACCAGTTTATAATTGGTTATGATATAAGATTCCTGAATGAGAAATTAATTAATTGTAGTGATTGACAAATCAATCAAGACTGAAATCCAATTTTATTAGATTTGGAATCTGTCCTAGCTGCAATATAAATAGACTAATTTCTAATCTGAAGAGATTTAAGCTAGTGGAATACATATATCAACTCCCAAGATTGTATAACCTGTGTTTCAATGTACCTTTGATTTTTAATCAAATTAAAGAGACTATTGCTTCTATTATATAGCTTGCATGGACTACATTTTGAAAGAAAGTGTAATAAATGATTCACTGCACAGCGCAGATAGGATTGGTTCTGATTCCGTTCGGTCAGAAGCAGACCCGACCCTGAGAATATTTATAATCATGAAATATGCTCCTAGTTCCATATTCATCTTGCTCAAAATCAATCATCTTCTCTTCTTTCGCCGAATCTGTCTCACCACAGGCAAACGGTTGACACAGAATGCCCGATGGATGCATCACAGCATCAGAATATCTTCTCCCATCGACAAATCGCCGAATCCAATCAATCCAATCGATGCAGCTTCTTACAATCGCTATCGATGCGCCCTGCGATATACCCCCCGATGACGGAGCAGCGGTTTTACACGGAGCACGGAGGCAGCTGCCGGTCGCGTGCGCAGGGACATCGTCTATGAGGTATTGACCCGTAATATGAGTGGCATGGTGCGTTGTCGTACAAGCCATAGATGTCTGATGTTCTGTCACTAAGAACTTGATTTTCTATCAATTTTCTTCTTTTTTAATAATAAACTTTCCTTGGAATATATCTGCCAGGTTGCATGCAAGAACGGCCAACGATGATCCTAGTGAAGACCTTTTGAGGCATTCATGTTATTTCCTAGCATCTCCCTCTTCTTTTTATTAAAGATTCTCGACATGACATTGGAACATTATCAGCTGAACATGGCCTTTTGACTACCGAGGTTTTTATGTTTCAGAGACTAGTGCAACTGAAAGCTTCCAGCTGCAACCCTGGCTAATAAAACATCATTCTCTCCACATTCTTTTTTTTTTCATCAGATTTCTCAACATCATGATGTAACATACCTGCCATCTGCAACTGGCGCTTCTTGTGTTTAATTTGTATTATTGGAATGAAGCTATGTAAGAGGATTTTGTTGCTGCAGTGGAACACCCACTGAAACTTACTGGAACTTAAAGTTTCATCTCTCATTCTTTGAACTTAAATTGAGTTATCCCTAAGTCACAGTACACCATGTTTATCAATGAGCCCGCTTTCTGGAAAGGTGAAGCTGTTCTCTTAATTGGAAAATTGTAAAATTCAATTTTATCTAATAGGTTCTTTCTAATTTCACAGATAATTCCCTTTTTATTCCTTGAGGATATGAGTTTATTCCGAGTGATTTTGTGGAACCCACCCATTTCACAAAAAACTTTTAAACTTTTTTCTTCAAAAAAATTAACATGAAATCAAATTACATGTGCCCATCTTAAAGTTTTGAGTGCCTTATATCATGAATATACATAACAGAATTCCTATTACTATTTCTATTCAGCATCATGATCCCACACTCTGATTAGGAAATTGATGAATTAGCTCTATTTTATATCACCATACACCAAAGATTTTTTTTTTAACTAACGCGTAATACGAGGAAATATAACCAATCCCCTACTGTACATACCAAAATCATATAAAAAATAATGTCCTCAATTTTCACTGAAACTTCAAAACAGGCACGGTGTTAATGCAGTTATATTTCTTTAATAATTCATATCATCCGAAATGTTTGTGCAACTATTCTGGGGGTATACAAAATACGCAAGCAAGTGGTTCAAGGTCATCTTCGATATCGGATTGTAAACCAAACGAAACATGGCACTGAGTTCGTGTTTAGGAATGTGAAAATTGCCATTCCTTTATGCACAAGCAGAGGATTCTATATTGCAAGTGAAAGACAAGCAGCTTATATTCATGGCGAGTCTTTGTACCTTGATGTGGGTTAAAATTGTTGGCGGTTTAAATCCCTTTTTCTAGTGGAATACAAAAGAAAACATCAAATGAAGAGAATAGCTATATTCAATCTTTCAATCATAAAGTTATACTACAGACATATTCATTTCATGTTACATAATGACCAACATTTAGTGCAATTTCTCTATACTGCAATCGCAATTGCAATCTGTTTTCTCACTCAATGACCACAACACTAGCCAACCACAATATGGGACAAAGCATCACATCTCTTTATTGATTTAATTCACTATTCTCTCTTTCAAAGTCCTTTATATTCCTTTCCTAATAGAATCCTCAACAAAGCATGCCTACATGGTGAAGCCCCATATGTCTATTCTTTAGTTTGATTGGCTTTCATTGAATTCAGTAAAGAGGTTATGAGGTTGTTATGTTTGATATAGAACATGAACAAGGTCATTGGAGGAGAGCATTGATTGAGATAAATACACTTGTATTGTTGTTGTTTTTATTTTATTTCCCCCAAATACATGTTATCCCACTTTCTCTCCCCCCCCCCTCACTAACGCTTTCTCAAATGGTTTCTTTATTTTTTGCCATCTATACAATATTCCATATTATTAATGTTTCTTTTTAGTTTTACTTCTAATTTCTCTTTCACACTCCTTCCTTCTCCCATTCTCTCCCCCTCCCTCTTCTTCTCTATCTCTGTCTCTCACCCTATCTCTACCCCCCCCCCTCGCTATATATATATCTCCTTCCTTCTTTCTTACTTTCATACCTATTATTCTTGTTACCTACTTTTTACTGTATACTTAAGAGAGGTGGATGGTTTGATATAAAGTAGAAAGCATCGGCCATACTTCAAAAGTGAGAATCCATTACCTGCCGCTGTCGTCAGTGCAGAGATATCCTAAATCGGTCGTGTGAGCCGCTTTGCCACTCTCCGAGTGAGTGTCATTAACATCTATTTTTCTGAAAATCGCCATTAAAAGGCTTCTGGCTTAACCGATCCGAAGAAGACGACCGATTCAACTCTGCAGTGTGGATAACATTCCCATATTATGCAAAGTATTTAATGCCCTTTCAGCACAGTTTGATGGTGAAATGAACAGAAAATCAGGACAAATAGGGAAGAAAATATATATCTCTAGAGCAGTAAGTGCTCATTCATGTAACCATCATAATAAATCAAAGCTAATTGCCTGGTGAAAGAATAGACTCATGATCTTTACCTATTACTTAGAAAACATACCGAGACATTGCAGACGCCAGTGATACAAGTCTCTTTAAATGCTGAAGATTGAAAAGTATTGGCCTTATAAAATAATGCTATAGTAAAGTGCTCAATCATGTAATCGTAATAATAAATCAAAGCTAATAGCCAGCTGCAATAATAGACTCATGATCTTTAACTTTAGTTAGAAGAAATAAACATTATGGACGTCAATAGTAAAGGTCTTCTAAAACAATGAAGATTCTGATCTTTATATAAGAAACGCCACTAAATTGCTGATTCATGTCCATCTTCAAATATAATTAGAAGAAATAATCATTACAGATGCCAGTGGTATATAAAGTCTTCATAAAAGGTGAAAATTAAAAAAAGTTCTAGTCTTAAAAGAAAATGCTAGTTAAGTGCTTCTTCATGTAACCGTCATTATAAATCAATGCTAATAGCCTGCAGTAATAATAGACTCATGATCTTAAACTTTAGTTATAAAACATACCGACATTACAGACACCAGTGGTATAGGCTGTCTGAAAAGCCAGAGATTCAAAAGTTCCGGTAGGTGTTTCATAAAACTGTCCGTACGTTACAAGCGATTTCACGAACGACTGGTGATCCTTTCTTGTGGTAAATGACATAAACCAGATTTCAAAGATGCAGATTTAGCGCCTAAGAAAGGATCACTAGTCGTTTGTAAAGTCGCATGTAACTTACGAACAGCTTTAATGAAACACGCACCAGGGGGGTGTTTCACAAAAATTGAAGTATGACTAAGAATCACGCTTTGACTAAGAATCACGCTTAAATGTACACAATATGAACCGCGCAATCTTATTGATCATTACGCAGTAGTGCGCGCCCTCTTCGCATGATCTGACCAATGCGGCCATGCCTTTTATAACACACGCAACAGCATTTAAGTGCGACTCTTAATTCATACTTAAATCTTTGTGAAACACCCCACCTGGTCTTATAAATAGGTGCTAGTAAAGGTGCTCCTTCATGTATAACAGTAGTATAAAATCAATCACAAATGCATTCTGCAATAACATTCTTATGAGAAAAGAAATCAACATTTCAAATGATGATGTTGCAAGTATTCTTACAACTTGAAGATTTCAAAATTCTGGGCCCTTTAAAACAAAACATAAAGATTGACTGTACAATTAAGATTAATTGTAAGTTAATGGTGATCCATGTACAAAAAAATAAAAATAAAAAACCCATGACTATTAACCCCCAGCAACCCCCACCACTATGGGTGTTGATTGGTAAATTGCACACT
Organism: Lytechinus pictus; assembly: GCF_037042905.1. Taxonomy (NCBI): domain Eukaryota; kingdom Metazoa; phylum Echinodermata; class Echinoidea; order Temnopleuroida; family Toxopneustidae; genus Lytechinus; species Lytechinus pictus. The sequence continues at coordinate 14,747,754 of NC_087248.1, read as the reverse complement.
TTGGAAAATAGGGCCTATTATGTTAATCTACTTGACTATTAAACATGCCAGATGAACTGGAGCTCTATGGAATTTGTGCGTATTATTAAATGCCAACTATCAATGACATTGTCATCTCTAAGTTAAAATTTTACCCATATATGAGTTCATACAAGTGTATCACACACCTGTCACACAATATCATAATTTATCCTCTTATCAGACAATGATTTCAAACTCTGAAAATAAATATTCATAAGATTAACCAAATTTTAAGTAAAGGCTTAAACTGAGCATTAAAAGCAACATTTACATTGTGTTTCTAGAAGAATCCAAATTGTAACCAACTAACTGCATACTTTCAGGCATTTCAAACACAGCCATACATTAATTTCCAATTAAGAAGGAAATAATTTCCCGCTGCTAATTTAAGGACAAAACCGGCATTTGAAACACATTTGAGTGTGTTTTGAAGGACAGAGCGCCTTTAAGGTGTCTTTGAAGAGGCAAACTCAATCATGAATAACACGCCCCTCTCATTGCAAGCCGGCTCCCATCCATCAAGGCTCATCAGTGAAACACTCTCATCCGCTTCGTCTATTCCTCCTCTCAGGGTACCAAGGCTGTAAGGTCCCCAAACTAAAAATGCTGCAGTGCCAATGAAGACGATCCAACTTAACGTCCATTAATCTACAGCTTTTAACAGAAAAGCATTAGCTATTATCCTAAATCAATGTCTTGTATTTGCTAGTTTATCTTCCAAGAAAATATAAGGTCTTTGGCATGCATTTGTTCTTTAGAAATTTCCGCAAATTCAAATGTGATCTATCTCTGAGAAATCCCTACGTTTGAATGCTTGTATTAACAGATAAATGGTGACATAATTATCACAATCATTATCACCATCACAAATTGAATAATGGCTTGTAAATCTATATTGTATCTTTTCTTTGTAGATATATTTTGACTGTGTCATTTCATGATTTTGATGGGGGGGTGCTGTACAACACCACAAGGATACAAATTTTTTTCATCATCATCATCACGAACAAGTTGAATGATGGCTTAAATATCTTTGTATCTTTCCTTTGAAGATATATATATGAACTGTGTATAACAGACAAAAGAGTATCATAATTTTGATGGGAGTACAATATAAACCAATAACGATACAAAGTTCTATCATTCCCCAACAGAAGGGGGAAAAACACTTGTACAATACAATATTTATGAGGAAAAACAATAAAAGCTTGCTTAAAACTTGTCCATATTTGCTCTTCCAATATTTTTAAATAAATCAAGGCAACACAATCTGTTACCGTTTCAAAATTATTCCTTCCTGATTCAAATTTGAAGCAAATGGTCTCTTTTATCATCTATAAAAATTGCAGATTTCCTGAGCCGAAATGGTCAGGTTTCAAACCCCTGATGTACTCAGCATTGTCATGGCGATATGGTTGCATTGCCCCCTGGGTATCATTTTGCCTTGCCCCAGGTAAAGTCGAGTTGAGAGGGAGATAAACAGCACTTTGCTTAATGGCATGTTAAATGCACAATTGTCAGATACAACACATTCATCACAATATCAAAAAGGACGAGTTTTATTCCCACACAATCATAAGTACACTTCTTCGATTTCTCAGCACAAGTGCTGGTATATAGATGCTTATATTTTATTTTCAAATGAATTAAAAACGGAGTAAGGAAATGAAGAAATAAAGATATAATTTGCCAAGTGCATACCTATAAATAATCTTTCTTTAATCATGCAATGTCTATAATATTGATCATTTTTAGCATTTATGTATTTTGTGTGTTTTGGGGGTTCATCTGTGCCCAACCAAAGTGGTTTAAATTGTTACCCCTTTTTAATACTTCATGTAAAAAAAAAACTTTGCGAAACATTATCTCAGAAATATGAACAAGAGCTTGAATGCTGTACTGGTGGTGTAAATTTAAATCGATCCACAGTAATAATTCTTCTTATTAACGAATAAGCATTTATTTTCTCTTTTTTTTTTCTTCAAACAATGCAACAAGCTAAAATCCTAAATATAATTGTATTCTCTCTATAACAAAGGTATAACATAGGTTGGTATAACATACAGGACATGTCCCTTGAAACATGGAGGATTTTTCATTGTTTGGTAATCTAGAGTAGATGTGTAAATGTCAATCACACTAAAAAATAAAACTCTTCATAAAATCTACTTCAGCAATCATTTTTCCTATTTAATTCAAACAATGCCCACAAGACAATTAAGCTATAATCAAACATAGGTAGGTACTGTATATGGGATTATGGGCAAGTTTTAGCGCAAAGAAATTTCTCCTTTTTTGGTTATCCAAAGTAGATGTGAAAGTCTGGAGGTCTTTAGCCCTTGGTCCTAGACCAATTAATCATGCTCCAGTTGGTCTAATACTGGAATTGTTTGAAATCATTAAGCCTGAATACACCCGCTTTACAATCAATTTGATATCCTTTTCATTTGGTCTAATATCCATTTGTTCAAATTTCCATTTGGTCTAATATCCATTTGTTCAAAATTCCATTTGGTGTAATATCCATTTGGTCTAATCTTCATTTGGTCTAATATCCATTTGGTCTAATCTCCAATTGGTCAAATCTCCAAATGATCAAATCTCCAACTGGTCTAATCTCCATTTGGTCTAATCTCCAATCGGTCTAATCCCCATTTGGTCTAATCTCCATTTGGTCTAATCTCCAATTGGTCTTATCTGCAATTGGTCTAATCTCCATTTGGTCTAATCTCCAATTGGTCTTATCTCCAATTGGTTTAATCTCCATTTGGTCTCATCTCCAATTGGTCTTATCTCCAATTGGGGTCTAATATCCATTTGGTCAAATCTCCATTTGGTCTAATCTTCATTTGGTCTAATATCCATTTGGTCTAATCTCCATTCAGTCTAGACCCCATTTTGTCTAATATTCAGTGGATATTGTTTTTTCTAATGATTGACACCACTGAAGCAACAGTACACGCCAAAAAATCCTTGAAACTACAAAACAAGGAAAATGCATAAACACATACTAAAATAGACGTATTGTTGCACTTTACATAAGACTATAAAGACCAGAATCCAATGGGGGGGCATTCACAAAACAAGCAGTTCAAATGTAGAGTACAACATCACTACAAGATTAAAGAGTTGAGAACATTTAATGCAATCAACAAGAGTAAATCTTTGATTTATCGTCATACAAATAAAACTGCAGATAAACAGTTACTTGAGTTTAGATGAATGAAAGTGATTATGACATTAACCTCTGAATCAGAAGGGAATGTACGTTTCCAAAGGAAACACAATTCTGCCGTTTTACATTTACTAAATACACACGACACAAGGGAAGAAGTGGGACACAAAGAAAATGTCACCCAGTGTGAGGGGCATGTCAGAAGAGGGCTCAAATGGATTGCTACTCGAGATAATTTCCGTTATTGGTCCACGAGGGAGTATCAGAAATAGAAATCGCTATGAGGAAGCAAAGAATGTTACACAAGGACGGAATTGTGTAGTTTTGAGACCAGTGAGTGGGGGTAAGGGGGTGTTGGATTCCAAGAAACACGATCAATGCAAAAACACATTGGGAGAGTTCAGGTTTCATGAAAAGTTGACCGACTTTAGAAGGGCATGTACTAAGTTTCCTGTAATGGGGCGAGATGCAGGAGAAAAAGAGAATTGGATAACAAACGTAGCTCATTGATCAAACTAGAAATAATATTACATGTAAATGTACGTTTTTTTTGTCACAGACAAAAGGGGAAGGGGGATCCACACTCACATGTTTGTATGTTATGTCTACATGATTGCATCGTAAATTTCACCCTCTTAAAGGGGAATCCAGCCTTGCCCATAAAATGTTGTGTTGGGAAGGAGAACAATAAATTAAACAGAATGGTGAAAGTTTGAAAGAAATCGAACAAGCAATAAGAAAGTTATAGCTGCTTTAAAATTGAGATCACTAATACTATGTAGATTTCAAATTGGCAACTGGGTAAGTAAATTATGACAAAGGGCAAGGACAACTTTCCCATAGGCCATGTACTTTATTATCAGGGATTTGTGGTTTTCTCCTAAGTACCAATTCCCCTGGGGCAGTAATCTAAATTATAACCCAGGTAGTATATCGTTTTATGTCCTCATGAAAGAAAAATATAATTTGAAATAAAACTTTTGGGAAAAATGACATTTTAGCCATAATATGTATTGGAGTGCATGGAAGAGTAGTCCTTGCCTTACATCACTATAACATCCCATATGCGGCCAATTTGAAGTCTCCATGGGTATAGTGATTACCAATATTTACAACTTTTAAAAATTCATAACTTTCTTGTTCTTTGTCCAATATTGTTCAAACTGTCACCTATAAACTTGTCTGATTTTTCTTTTCCTTATAAAAACAAGTTTTTATTTGGGTAGGATTCCCCTTTAAAGAAGGTATCCCAAAGAAAAAATGTCCAATGTCAATGATCAGGAACATGTATTTTTACTTATACAAAATTCCAGACCAGTATGAGGGAAATGCTACTCTTAATACATTTTAATAACTATAAGATATATTACATATTTTTATTGATTTGGCAGTTTATAACACCAAGGAGATACCCCTCTTCAATTTTGGCTTAATAAACATTACACATATCATGCTTCAATGGCAAAAACTACCATTTTATGTTTTACATTTTGCTAGTCATGATAATATCAGTCAGGCAATATCTCTGACCCCCCCCCCCCCACACACACATACACACACTTTCCCTAAAATATGATGACTATCTGAAGATGACTAATGTATTTCACTCTTACCAACACCTTTATTCTATGATAAAAATTGACTTTTTCACATAGAAATCAGAATATCAAATGGACTCTGCATAGTACATGTAGATGTAGCTGGTAAAGGAGTTCTCTGAATAATGCATGTAAAAGGAAATGATCTCATAGCCTACAAGGTAACAACTATTTTATTTTGTTTTGCCTGATAGCAGAAAGATATCCATCAATTCGTTCGGCCCCACCTGCCTTCTCTTCTACTACAATGGGCTATCAATCCCCCTCCCTCCCATTCACACAAACAAAATAATAGTATAACAGGGGAAAAAAACAAAAAAGAAGTCTGATTGTGGGCATGCAGTGGTCTCGGGGTTCTGACTTTCGTCTTTCAAACAGAGGGACATTGGCTTGAATCCCAGCCATAGCATGAGTTTTTCTTCAACATTGTGCTGCACTCGACCCAGGTGAAATGAATCTGTCCCAAGAAAGATTAATTCCTTGAATGGACTGATCACTGCTGATGAAGCAGCAGATTGAGCTGCAGCCAGGGTAAAAATATATCACTTGGTATGCTCAGGCAAAAAGTACTATATGAATCCATTTACTAATAAAAACATCAAAATGAGAGAAAATGTCAATAAAATGTCATAATCTACTAAATAATCTTTGAAAATGGTAATGTTTCCAAAAATGCAGATTATGAATATATTAACTCTTTTGGATTGTGAAAATATTTTTTTTCTTGGTTTTATTTTTTTCAAAGTGTGATAACATTATTGAAAGTCTGCAAAATCAAAAAAACAAAATCATATTGAGCATAAATCTAAATTTTATTCAAAATGGGGTAACATGTGAAATCATACAACTGGATGGACTTAATGCAAAAACGTTGATGCTAGTTCCCAACAACTTACCTCGGTGTATGCAACACTTATGTACATATTTTTCTCCTACAACAATTCATCTTGTACGAGTCTCATAAAAATCTTCTCGTCTGAACGATGCGATAGTTACTGCCATAGGTCATGTATGCGGACGAAAGCCGCTGTGTCGTTTCAGTGGTTTAACTCTCATGATAATGTGTGCTTCGCGAAAACCACGGGCGATATATCACACTTTCAACGCAGCAAGTCCCCCTAGTCGTTCAACCATTAATAGTCCAAATGTATTTTTCCTTTCGGGTCAAATTTCTTTGTTTCTTACCTATTCCACTTTCAATCATACCTGATTTCTCCTAGTTTCCTAAAGGAGATGGTAGTTCATTTCTCTGCTTTTGTTATTTTTTCTCATGGGCATTTATGTCATTCATTCATTCATACAGCTCCTGCACTATTATGACGATTTGATTCAAAGAGGAAAATTTCCTTCTTTCGGAATGCTATTAGTAAGATTGCGCTATTCCTAAACCAATGTCATTTGGGTATTTTGCCATTAGCTGCTTTACATATCATATTTCATTTGCACTGCAAAAAAATATTGTATAAAGATAAACCACGGGTCACCATATATCCACTTATGATCGCACTGCAAGATAATCATTATTTAAGTGACTGCATATTTCATAATACATTTGATAAATGAATAAAAAACATCAAGACACACATTTGCATACTGACATCAAGATCACTCTTTCATGAAAATAGAGATTCAAAACTTCAATCATTCCCATCAATAGAGGGCAGTGTCCAAAGGCCACTGAGGAAAGGTCATCAAGTGTAACCTCTGGTGAACCACGCTAAATGTTTGTCATGATTTCACACAAACAGAGGTGGAACATGGGCTTTCAATGCAAGTACTTACTAAAAGAAAGAAGGAAATGGATGTGAAACTGATGGATAACAGCTTCCTCATTCATCTTTTAAAACTTTAAATCTTCATTACTCTTTTTTAACTTACATTTCTCTTTCCACATTAATCCCTTCTATTTCTTTCTTTCTTTCTAATATTTTATTCATTCTCTGTTTCTTTTCTTTGGCTTTCTTGTTTCTTTTCTTTGGCTTTCTTTCTTTCTTTCTAATATTTTATTCATTCTTTCTTTCTTTCTTCTGTATGTATCTGTTTCTATCTCCTTCTTTCTTTCTCTTTCCTATTATTTTTAAAACTCTCTCTAACTCTTCATTCACTCACATTAAATCCCCTTTCTCCACATTCGCTCTCTTCTCTTACCTCTCTCTCTCTCTCTCTCTCTCTCTCTCTCTCACACACACACACACACACACACCCACACACACACACACCCTCACTCATTTTTAGATCAAACATAATCCTTGCTCACAAAAAATACTGACTATACATGTATTTTTATCACAAACCAACTTGTCATGTATTGCTAAAACCCAAAGGGCAAAGATTTCGTGCAGATATTAGTGTTTTACCTGCCACAATACTCCCTCCACATATCCTCACACAGAGGCATTAAAAGTATCACATGCATACCATATGATGGCGACTGATTCGCTGACTGTAAGGAATGCAATTATGTCAATGTTTTCAATTCATTTCCTTTAAATGTAAAAGTCTCACGGAATGCAGATTGATTTGTCTAAATATGATTTCAGAATGCAGAGGTATGATATGACTGATTTTCTGCACCAATAATATTATGTCACAATAATTTTGCATTAAAATGCAATTTCGTCAATGTGTTCAATTCAATTTCTCAAAAAAATGCACATCTTACCAAAAGCAGACTGATATTTGTCCAGAGATGATTTTACACATTACCCCAATTGCTTTTTGACATTAATGATTGAAGTGCTATAATTTTATAACAATTTTGCATCGATATGAGGAAAAACTACATCAAGACAAAATGCAAACATGAAATGATCCACTTACTTTTAGATTTCATTACTTAGCCTCCTGATAATTTCCAACACGGGTACAAGCAATAATTTCCATTTGGGATTTTGTTAAAATGTTCATATTAGTGATCAAACGACCTCTACAAGAAACAATCACGTTAATAGGATTGGAAAGCACTTTTAAAAAGGTCTAAAAACAAAAAGAGTTGGTGGATTGGTTGGTTTACTTTATCAGAATGACTTTTTTTTATCAATAAAAGCTTGTGTGCACAATCAGATGACATATGGTTTTACAGTCTCTCCATGGGAAAGTCTGTTGATATTTTAACAACAATTCTACTGCCTGGCATAGACCAAACGTGGAAGAATAATTGGATGTGGCAGAGAGACTTATTCAACCAGGGAAATTGTTCATTTGATCATTCGAGTTAGAAACAGGATTTGGAAGCTTGTTAATATGCACTAAGATGTTCATATCTTCTACTGATAGTACTATGAGACAAAGATATGAAAAGCGCCCCTAATGGACAAGCCAAAAGCAAACCATATCTCAATTAGATGAGTCGATGTCAAGAGCTAATTTAGCAAGCAGGACAAAATGCTGTAAAACCAGGGAATAAAAATTACTCAAACTTGCGACAAAAACGGTTCTCAACAAGGTATATTTGCATGTTGTACTCATTGAACTTTTCGTTGAAATGCAAATATACATTAAGCGTTTAATTTTAAACAAAATCATGAAATAAACACTGTAGAGGACTTAAAAGGACCTTCTAATAATCTTAATCAAAATTATGTTAATTTCTTAAGGAATGCCATTGTTTGTACACGTCATCATGCTCACATATTGCAATGTGTAATTACCAGGGTAATCATCCATTAGCTATTTAAAGATTCTATTATTTCTAATCTTTCCCAGTTTACCTGCTAAAAACGTTTGAAATCATCAACTCCTAAATAAATAAAAAATCTTTGCTTTTTCTAATAATACATTTTTTTTAAAGATACACAACACTTTAAACATTTCCTAATTGTGTAAGAATTCCATAAATCAAAATTGTGATATTCTGTGATTCCTTAAATAATAAGTTTCATTTTCAGGAGGAAATTTGAGTTAAAAGAAGCACAAATGAAAATGCATAACGTTTGGAACACGTAGTGACAATGTAACAAGAAAAGCCCTCTCACATCCACAAAATATCAAACATAAGATTTTGATTACATTTTCATTAGGCCTGACTGAGATTTACTGAAATGCTTTACTACTTTCCTTTATTTTCACGAGAGAAGGTCATGGGCAACAGGAAACTAAAGACAACAACGGAGTGGCTATCAAAACACAGGTGCACTGTGCCAAAGATGCATGCAGGTAGATGGGGGGGGGGGGGAGCGCGAGTTCTCTGCAGACGCTCAGTGCCCCGAGGGCTTTGACAAGGAAACATCTTGCTGAACGGAAGCACCGCATTGTGCTACTCCTCCATCATCATGTGACTTTTTAGCTTTCGGGATGATCACTACTCTATCCATCTCTCCTCTCCTTCATCTTCATGTCTCTATCTCCAGTTCATCGCCTTCTTTATCCTCTCCTCCTCCATCATCCTCCCATTTTTCCCCATTTTCTCTTTAAATTCATGATCCATTTCACTTCCTTTCTATCTCATATCTTTATTTTACTAAAACATCTTACTCAATCCCTATCTTTCAACCATTTGCATCAATTTTTATTTTGCCGAGTGCTCTGTTTCAATCACAAATCTGCTCTATATCAATCAGACGAACAACTGGAGTATATCAATTTTTTTTTACAATTATGAACAATAACTTAATATTAAAATGAGCGTAGTTTTCTCATTCTCTGACTCTCTGTCTCTCTACTATCACATCTGTGAATATTATAACCCATATATATTCTGATATCCTTTTCCTTTGCTAATGATAATGGCCCACCTCCTCCCTCTCCCTTCTTTGTTTTCATATTCTCTTTGGTTCTTACAATTGCACACCCTCCTTGAAAGAAAACTAATGAAATTAAATCTATTTAATGACTAAAACCACGTCACATTTTTTCTGACTTATACTTGATCAACTTGAAATTGAAACGGGGCCATACAAACAGATTGCATGACACCATTACAATGATACCAACCCATTTGATCATGTGATACATCATAAACTATGTCTCTGGGGATGAAACTGACCGGATGAGGAATGTAAAGCTTCATGATACCGCTTCTGAGAATATTGATCCTTTTTTTTTCCAAAACTGCCATTTTGCTTCTGAATCCATTTCAGATTTAGCTACTCTTCTAAACACTCAAACTTTTCCATCCCTCTCCTTTAACTCCATCTTCTTCTCCACTTTCTTTTAATTGTCTCATCTTTTTATCTTTTCTCTTCCTCCTCATCCTTTCCCCATCAAATCCTTCTTATCTTTTTCCTCCTTTTATCGTTCTTCTGATCCTGCTCCAGACATGGCCCCATTTTGTCCTTTTCTTTCACATTCTATTTTCTCCCTCCTCTCATCTCTATTACTTCTTCTTATCCATTCTCTCCTCTCAATATCTTATATCAATTTCTACCACACCCCTCCCCCTCTCTCCCCTCTCTTCTCTCTCCCTCCATCTATCTCTTTCTTTCCTAATTCCTATAAGATCAAGAACTTGACACTGATCACGATATTTAACCTTCCTTCTGCACCTTGCGAACATAAAACTTTTAGTACAATCGAATCCAGATTTTTGGCTAGAAGTATTTTTGGAATCTTGTAGATGGCCATTAGCATAACTTGAGGATCAAAGTCACATCAAGGTCAACGAAGGCCTAATCTTTTGTTTGTACCTCTCTCTTCTTCCATTGCATCTCTACATCGACGATTTCTACATGTTTTTCATGCTTATAAGAAACGGTTTAGAATTTTAAAGTGACTCTATGCATTCTGCATAAAAAAGCCAGTGATTTCAGTGAAAAGGCCAAGCCTAAAAATAAAGTGCCCGGTTAAACTGGAAAAGTTTCAACTCCATTCCTAAAGAAGAACACTCTGATTTATGATTGAATAACAATGACTTTGCACAATATCCATCATTTCCTTTCACCTTTTTCTGATTTAGTTAAAGATCATTTAATCAAATACTTTCTTTCCCTCCAATTCAAGCAATGAAATTAGACACACATCATCCATTTCCTTTTTAAAATCAACGTGACATGCATTCATCATAAGAACTTTAATTGCAGAAACACAGAGAAACTTTGAATTTCTTGCCTTTGAATAAATTTGACACTTTGATTGATTGCCGTCTCTATTCTACCGGTTCTCTTTTCTTTTGACTACATTACAATATGACACAATAGTGATTCCCCCTTTCCATTTTAACATACAATTAAAGATAAGGGATACCCCCCCCCCCCCCCCCCGCCCTAAAAAAAAGATTGCACACAACCTGTATCGACATTGGTCCAGCACAAACTTAGATTAAACAAGAACATTGCTATACACACGATATACACACATGAGCAAACTCACAGCACGATCATTCGAGTTAGGAAATCTACTGCGCTCAACTTCGCAAACATATCACCCCTTTCCCCATCCAAAAATAATGCACTAATGAAGCATTTATGATTGGTTATCGTTCGATATGCATGGCACACGACAGCGCCGCTAGAAAAGCTGAACAAACTCTGATCCCAAGGGGGTCGTGACTTTAGGTCGTTTTACGTTCTGATGAATTTCTTGGGCAAACATGTGTGCCGATGATATTACACAAGCAGTGGGGATTTAAATATGGTGACCTTGTCATGTATTCCTTGACAAAATTTGTCACATTGTCTTTACTTTTTTAAAAGAATTACATGATAACATTCAAAAGAAGAAGTTTCTTGCAAAAAAAAGAGTAAAGGCATAATTGAAATTAATAATAGGTAAATTTATATAGTGCAGCTACTACATGCATATACCCTTCTGTGCTTAATACTCGGTATCATATCATTTCTCCAGCTGTAGCTGAGCCCCCATACAGGCGCTAAAGCATTCAAGAAGTAAAATCCTACAGGCTACCCCCATTCATCTCACCCTGGGTGGAGTGCAGCCAATGTGAATAAATTTCTTGCTGAAGGGTTAGAGTTTTAAGGGATGTGGAAGTACATGAATTTGAATATCAATATCAAAGACAATTTGAATGTTTATTTGAAGTTATAACGATTGAGGAAGAGCAAATTCTAAACTGTCCCGTTTTTAAATCACAATTTTCCAAAACATTCAATGACTTGCCCATAATTCCAGGAAAATAATATGACAATGACCTTCCCTTTAACGCAAGTTCATAAAATGGATTTTCCTCTATATGACATAATAAACGATTGCATCTAACATTCATAAAATTGAAACATAACATGAGATTAAAATCGTGTTGCATCCGCCATTGACATTAGGCAAAGGCGAGTGGCACTATTCGCCCTCTCTGACGATAAAATCTCTTTGAATAGCATCTGATTGCAAAGATAGCCGTGAATAAGGATCGGGAATGAAAAGCTAGAATGCCAGTAGAAGCCATCCGTGACAGAATCAAGGGTCTGCAATTTCAACATAATTAAATCATCAATTCTATTTTCACTGTGAACTGTGACTAGTCTCAGAGCTTGAGACTCTGGCCCCATTCACACACCAACAAAATTCCAGTTTACTGTGAAAGCACGCTACATGAAAATACTGTGTGAGGAAACGGATGCCAGTTTTATAACACACCAAAAGAGCACAAATTGTGAAATGCGATTCAATGATATGAGGAACTCTACTCTTTAAAAACACTTGGTAGAAGAACATGCCGTCGTCAACTACGCACAATACACACGTTACGCACGAGGTTGCCCCCAAAAAGGGCCACATCACTAACTTATCATGCAAAACAAGTTTTAGCATGAAAATATTAGGTGTTTATACATTGTTGAAATTGAGGATTACGATGCACTGCCATTTAGAGTAACCATTTGCCGATCTGTCACATTATCCACATGCAATTGCAAGACACATGCATAGTTGACGAAGCATGCTTTTTACACTACATATTTTTAAGAGTGAGGTCAAGAGGTTCTTCTGGCCTACAACCATGGACAATCAAGATGGGGTATTCAATTACTAATTTCAGCTTACATTTATTAATTGTCCATGAACAAGATTTTGTGCGGTCACGTATAGTTCAGTGTCATATTAGATATGATATGATGATGGATTATGAAAGGATTGATGAGATAGGTCATCCCTACACTAAAGATCTACAAGATCATCATCTTTTTCTCTGATTTAAGGTACTTCATTTTGATGGATAGAGTTACAACAAATAAGGAAGTTTTCATTCGATTTAAGACCCAGATTCCATTACATAAAGACTTGTTGTAACAGTAAATCTTCACTACCAGCCAATGAAATTGAAAGATTTCAGTGGCTTGAAATGGTTACTGCTATTTTGTTATTATAAAAAGTTTTATGAAAAGGACCCCTGAATGGGTGATCTTCGACGCCTGGTCCTCATTTCAATTCCATGATTTTCTTTGCAAACATTCAATGCTGCATCATCTTTGCTCTTTGTACATGTCAATATAACATTCATTTGAAGGAAAATTTGAGGATTCAAAACTGAACCACCAACAAGCAAAACATGTATCTTTTTTTCCAATTAGAGGGGCAGCAGGTAACAAGCCTCTACCCCCCCCCCACCCCTCCGTTCAATTAGAATTAAAATGGGAAAACCCGAGTTCCCTGTTCGTATATTTTTTGTTTGTGTGAAAGAGGTTCACATAAATTCCAACTGTTCTCAGCCAAGCATTTTTTTTTCAATTAGGTGAGGGGGGGGCAGCAGGTACCGAACCTCAACCTCAACCCCACCCCCTCCTCCTCTCCACCAAATTAACAATAATGGAGGTATATTTTTGTCTGTCTGAATGAAGCTCGTGAGAAAATAAATTTTAAATCTTCTTACTCTCTGAAGACTCTCACTTGAAAGTAAATTGATGCACTGGCCATAAATGTTGCGCTCAAGATTTAATTAAATTCATAAGTAATCTCTGTCACTCTCAGTACAGTTGAAGGGGGCAGCAATCTGGGTTATTACAGCGAGAATCTGCCTTTCAAATAATAGTGTTTCTGTCAAGAAAATGCAATGTTTATTATTTTTTCAATATATTGTTATCGCAACACGGGTCCAAGTTCTGACAGGACTACATTCTCAGGTGTTAAGAATACACCATAGAGTGTAAACAAAGCACCCAAAGGGTTTAAATAACAAATATAATGCATTATAATCACACCAATGGGTGTTGATCTTACACCATGTATCTAACAGTGGTGTAAGACACTTGATATGCGCCTCACAGGACACTATTAATCTGGTGTATTTATACCCATTTTCCAGGGTAGTGAAGTTTTATGTTAATCTTCTCTCAAAGAAAATTTATTTCATATTTGGGAGCAAGCTATTTTTTTGTGACAAATTTTTCAAACCAAACATACACAACAAGGTTTTAATTTTACATATTGATAAATCCTTTAATACAAAGTAAAAAATAATACACAAGACAGCTCATTTACACTTTATATATCCATTAAGAGAAAATTTTTCTCACTTTGTGGAGCTTTGTCGGCAAGCGCAAATAAGTAATTAAAACACTTATTCCATACTTTTGTTCAAATCAACAAAGGTATCGAATTGGGAATTAGAAAATTATTCATAATTAATCAAGAAAGTATTATGATATAATGTATACTACAAATTGTAGTTTTGTATATTCTAGCACACATCCTCTTAAACAAAAAAAAAGGTAATGGGAATTAAGAAATCCACATTTCCATGAATGATTCACTAACGTCTTGCTGGTTGACAAATAGGTGAGGGTCAGAATGAAATCAGAGGACATCTTGACCATTCATAGGGTACAATAGGTCAGCGTAAATACCAGAGGTCATTTCGACAACATAGGGGAATTTCATCGTGAGCTGGTGAAAAATACATGCGATAACTCTGCAAAAATGATGAGTCAATGCTCTGTGTACCCATCGCACCGTGAAGCTACTACACCCTTTTTTTCCGAGGGACCAAGTCATGCGTTAACATGTTTATTTAAATCGTTTGTCAGCTCCGTCCACACGGCTATCGCGCAGCCAAGCACACGCCGAGCAATAGGGCGTGAAAGCAACACCGCTGGCCAGAGACAGATTACAGAGGGGGCTCCGAGAAAGGGTCTCCTTGGCTTTATCCAGTTTCTCTGCTCTGTTGAATCGTCGTTTCTCTTCCTAAAATTATGCCATTCTCATTATTTCCTCTTACATGGATTTGATAGGGTGAAGAATATTAAATGGAGTTATTGGAGTATCTACACTTTTTTTTCTTTTTATCTTAGCATTCTCTAATACTATGTGGTAGTTTTAATTCTGACATTCCATTGCCATATTTTCCCCCTTTCTTTTTCTCTAACTCTGTCTTTCTCTCTCTCTTCCTGTATGTTTCCCTGCTGTATTTTCTCTTTGCCTCTCTCTTCCAATATGCACTGCAGAAATGCCGGTGTAACTTTAACACCAGCCTGGTATCAATATTGGTCCACACCAGAGAGGTGTTGAAACAACACCAGTTAAGAATCAAACCGATATTGGTTTAACACTAATTGGTGTTAGCCTAATGCCAAACCAGTGTTGTTTCAACAGCTCTCTGGTGTGGACCGATAATCGATACCAGGCTGGTGTTAAATTAACACTGGTGTTTCTGCAGTATGTCACCTTTATATTCTCTACTGCTATATATATATATATATATCTCCTCCCCTTCTCCCTCTTCTCCCCTTCTTCTCCCCTTCTTCTCACCTTCCTCTTCCCCTATCCTTCTCTCCTCCCCTTCACCCCCCCCCCTTTCTACTCCACGTCCCCCTCTCCTCCTCCCACTGTTTAAAGAGGACCTGAAAAGGGGAAATTAAACTTTAACACTTACCTGATTTTGAAAACACGATCAAGAGCAAAGCCAAGATCCAAGGAAATATGAAAAGAAAGAAAATAAGCTCTATTAAGATAATTGATGATTATACCATTTAACACAAATAGTCTACTCTGCTCATCATGAATCAATACATACCAATAAATACTGTTCTTGGGATTTTATAAAATACTGGTTCCCATTAAAAAGAAATGCAAAATTTCAGTATTGACTAATAAACATATGGTCATTCCTGTCTCGTTATAGTAGGCTTTGGGAAGTTTAAACCTTAATAGATTAAATATCTTTAATGAATTGCTTCCTAAAAACAAACCATACTATTAAGTGTTCCTTTGAATGATTCTTTCACAGAGACACTCCAGCCAAGTTGCACAAACTTAGAAGTTGCTCATAAAACAGTTCAGGACAATTGATTATATTGCCAACAATGTACAATCAATCTTAAGAATCAATTGTAAGATTAATCACGAAGCTATGTGTTAGAGGGTCCAGGACAGCAAACTTCTAGGCTGCTAACATAATCACATTACAGACGTCATTCAAGACGACCACGGGAAAGAAAAACCTCACAGGAACCGATACCGATCGGCAAGAATCCATTACAGTTTGGGGTTCTTGACCAAGCGGACACTTCTAGGAAACACTGATCTCCCAGGCTCTTCTCGCAAGCAATCCTTAATTACAAGAAAGCCTTGATGATGTGGAGATTGATATAGAGGGATGCGGCATGACTGACAAAACACTTGTAACTCAATCCGATGCTGCGAGAAAAGCTACTGTCCTCAAGCAGAAGTCATGTTTCATGGAATGTAAAGCTTGGGGTTACTTTTCAATGCGGTGGATATCACCAAAAGATGAACCAACTTTCAAGACATCCCACAACAGCAGAGATATTGTCATCGTTGATGTTGTCGATGTTGTTGTTATTGATTAATGGTACTTCGACAAGCTTGTGTCCTGTGCACTAATTGCTGCAGAGCTCTTACCTAGCTGGTACGTTGCAAGCTTTTATACATGATATGAGATAAAATGCACTTGCACCATGCACCTCAGCAAAAAACATTTGTATAAGATACCTAGACAAAATGAGTTAAACCTTGAACCTTGAAGGGTAATCCCTTTCAGCAGCTTCAAAGCTATCCTGGGATGAAAACATTCTGTGTATCAGCGTGGGTGCCATGGTGAAGTAATTAAACAGTGCAGAGACAGAAATATTCTATTTCCTTTGATATGAAAACCACAAATAAACAGTAGATCAAAACAATACCAGTACAATTCCATTTTGACAGCCATATATAAGCAGCCTTACACATGATAAAATGGTAAAGTAAATGAAAGAAGACCAGCACCTGACTCTATGAAAAAAAATATTTCCCATATGATAGTTGGCGTACATTGTTTTCACAGTTACGATAAAACATAAAATGCAATTTGATGTACAAGCACAAATGCATTGGCAGTAACCATAACGACCCCTCATCTATTGAACTTCTTACATAATTTACATATTGGTTCTTATATACTTTATAATGCACATTATCAGAATATATGAACAGCATTTTTCTTGCTTGCATTTTCGCATGAACACAAGTATAAGGATCGCACTTGTTCAAAACATTACAAGACAACTCCAATTTCTTCAAAAGGGACGGTCAGCAAACTTGGAAATGATATTGGTATAGACTCTTTTCCCCAAACACAGAAGAGCCGCCATAAATGAGTTTGTTCCCTGTCAATTGGAATGAATTTAGCCCCCATTACATGAACCAGTTTCTCTTAAATGAGATTCCGCTGCGGGCTACAAGTCTGCAAGCACTTAAGCAGCTTGTACTTGTCAAAGGACTCCTGTATCATGCATATTTTGATCTATTAGGTTATAGATTTTGAGTGTCCGATAACCATGAATATACATGTATTTGTAACTGTAACGTCATATTCTTAACCTTTATCCAAATTGATTCCATTGTACAGAAGGTTTGCATACAACTAAAAGAATGTTATAAATATATAGGTGTAAAATATTCTTTAATATATTTGGAGTGATTTTCAACATTTGCAAAGCAAAATCCCCTCCCCCCCCCAAAAAAAAAGGCTTCAAATTTTTTTCCCTGCATATAGATCATGTCTAGAAAATGTTGAGCCAAGAAGAGACAAGTGGTTAGCAGCTTCAAAGAATTTCCAAAATGTTAAAACAAAAAAAAGGTGCATGATACCAAATGTTATTCAGGCATTTCACAGATTCCAACACACTGGTCTTGAAAGATTAAAGACTGCTAGCTTTTAAATTCAACATCACATCAGTTTTTGTGGCACTCATCACGATTCAAATCAACATTAAGATGTAAGCCTAATGCGACACACCAACAAGCTATTGCCGGTGGCGCGGCAGGTATTATCACGTTATTTGCGTTTCTCATCATCCGCCAGGTTCGTTCCATCCCTTGGTTTCCAAGATAAAAGGGGAGGGAGGGGGAGCGAGTGCAGGATCGCTACGGGCAACCATGACTGATTAGATGGGTGTATAAAGAAGAAGGTACCGGTAGCTAATATTAAAGGTCCATTTCAAATTTAGCTCCTAAGAACTATTAGTAAGATATCTTTTTTTTAATATTTGCTTTCAGTAAGTCCGGAACAATGTACATGTAACAAAAAATTACTAACATGATATCATGTTCTCTCCGGATTCTCACAATTCAATAAACTAAATTTTAATTGATAGCAAAATTGGATGGTCAAGTCCTGAAGGCCTGGTAGGGTTATCCCCCCCTCCTCCCACACACACACATAAAATATATGCATGAATGGGCTAAATGCCATAGCATACTGGACAATCTCTGATAGATCAGGAGACCATTTTCATGGCTTCTCATGAGGTAGAAATGTTCTTCATTTGTAAGTCGGCCTTGTATTCTTCTAGTGCTATTAAGGTGAGATAACATCACAATTCTTTATTAATTTTCGAGAACATGTACTAGCTAAGATAGCTCATAATAAGTTTTTAATCCTTTTTCTTTTGCACTACCGTAGTAGTAGGGTTACAAAGTAACATCAATAAAATACAAGAGGTTATAGGCCTTCTCACAACTGCATTTGGCATTTGACACAACAGCCTGGGATTCAAGTAATTGACAATCGCTGCAAGGGAAACAGAAATTACCAGGACAAGATGGTCTAAATGATGTCTTCAAGTGACAATGATTGGGCAAATGTCCAGTTGCATGGGGTAGGGGAAGGGGTAGACCTACTCCTGATGGGAGATAAGTTGGTCGTGGCTACAGCATTTTACCTTGAAGAAACATATGACGTTAATTTGAGAGAAAATCATTCAGCATCATTCATATCTTAACTCTTAGCAACCTTCCATTCTATTAGATATTCCTATATAATTCTTTTCTTTTCTTTTAGTTCCTTAATCTGCGATTGGAGTGTTCGTTTGTTGCAAAAATATTGATTTACATGTTTTGTTCCTGTGACTATTTGCGTACGTTTGTGTTCATATCCGGCTTGTTATCTTTCTTTTTCTCTTTCGTATTATCTATATATCTCTCCCAACTTCTCTCTGTTCTTCATTTACTTTATCGGTTTCTCAAATATCCCCTTTGATCTATCTCTATAATTCATACCGGAGTCTGCGTTCTTCCTCCATCTCTCCTTTATTCTCTCTCTCTCTCCCCCTGCCTGCCCAATCCACCTATCCACTAGTACACCTCCCCAGTAAATCACCCTACAGGCAACTCTCCTCATTTAACTCCACATAAATAAACATCCTTCAAGCACATTAAACACCAAAAAGAGACAAGACATCGGCGGCGACAGCCGCCCCCAAAAAGACAAAGCGATGCAAAGAGAATCCTCTATCAACAGCACGGCGCCCTCTGGAGTCCAACGCAGGTGCAGGTTTGTATCATCAGCTGAGGCTTGAAGCGATAAAGGAGAGAAACTGTCGAGAAGAGCGATGTTGATCGTTGGCTATTTGTCACTACGTTAGTCATACTGCAACATGTAAATCAATACACTCCACAGGGACTAGTATAGTGTGATGAGGATTACAGTACACTGAATGGGTTAACTAGTAGTAGAGTTTGATGGGGGCGTGCAATCTCCGTGTAACTTCCAAGCAGTCTGGAAAAATCGTGTTAACAAAAAATTCCTGTATCTCATCTTTCAATTGATTTTTAAGCTTCAATCTTTGACAGTATGAAGAAGAATTACTCTTTCGGATTTTCTAAATTTTCTCATTTCTCCTTTAAAGGTCAAATTATTGATTCAGTTATTTACAGAGAATCTTCACTATTGACTAATGATTGGTTTTAGGGTGACTGGTAACAATACAAACAAAACATTATGGTCAATGGAACTTTAATAGCATTATTTACATTCGATTGTAGAAATCAATTGTAAAATATCTTTTAGAAACAATATTGATCTAAAAGTGTAAGTGAATATTTCTAAATAGTAGCATAAATAGCCGCTAACCTCAAATGATTAAGTCCATAACTATGATAAGAAATTTAACAAATTATATAACTATATCATGGCAATATAATGTCCCCGACAAAGGTAGTAATCACACATGCACTATAACAACACTAATCACCACCAGTGGCATACGCAGGGGGTGGTAACAGGGGTTCAACTCCCCCTCCCCTTAAATTTTTTTTAACCAACCCCCCCCCCACTAAAATTTATTTGAAGACCTTTTTTTTTCTTGTCAATTTTTTTTTGGGTAGGAAACGACCTAAATTTGGTGGTGAAGACCTTTATTTTTTTTTTTTTTTTGGGGGGTGTCAACATTTCATTCAGCTTGTAACCCCCCCTTTAAAATATCCTGCGTACCCTACTGGTCACTACTAAATGATACACTAGTGGTATATGTCTGAAACCATGACAACGTTATGCTTTCAAGAAAACAAACCCTTTTTCTGAGAATCGATGCTGAACAACCCGGCAACCATCATATTCAGATGGAGTTTTATCCGATTTTAATTTTCATACCAATTAGGGTAAATGATACATGACTATTTGTAATAGCTAGCTCTCCTACAGTGATGATGCCAGTTTATCCTTATGTATAGAGACAAAGGTTACACACACAAAATAAAAGAATAATCTTTTGTGTGTTATACATGTAGCTCTATTCACATCTACTAAAGATAAAGGAATCTCCAATTAGTGTGACGGTCACTTTATCCAGTGGGTTTTGGGGTTGGGTGTTTGGTGATTCTGTTGGGGGTGTAATTACTATAAAGCCAATTATTGCTTATCATAGGTGACAAAAAATGTGTTAATATGAGTTGCATAGAAAGACATTCACAATTCCATACTCAATGTACATGTATATATTACATGCTTGACTAGAATACAGGCTAGTTTATTTTTTTCTTGGTATTATTTTTGTGAATTCTTCCAAAAAATTGTTTCCTGAATACCTTCTTCATACAAAGTGAATAAAGTGCAATATATACACATACACTCTCATTGACATTCCAAGTTTGGAGGTGAAATGATGAAATATACGTATTACAATACTTACAAGAATATCAACATGTCTGATAATCAGACATTGCGTAATTGTAGATCTCAAATGTCACATGAAAATATTCTAAATCACAGAATAGCCTATGTGTGTACTTGACGACTATTAAAAAGATCATACATTCTTATTTCAAATCACAATTTGATTTAAATTTCATTCTTCAGTTCTTGTCATTTCTTCTCATTCTCCAACTTAAAATAACACATTTCTTGAAAGAGCTCCTGCACCCTAGAAGAAGTTATCATAATGTGTTACATACCTGCTGGCACTGTACATTTGCTTTATTCCTGGGTGGAATTGCAAACTGCAATTCTGTTTGTAATATTACCCCCTTCCTTACTACAGATGAAGTTATCATATAAACCTGCCAGCACTATGTGGACAGCTTCAAACCTGTTTGCATTACCCAAACAAGCGTAAACATCTCTCTTTTATCCTCTTCTTTCATTCCCAAGGTGAAGGTTACAAGTATTTCTACATCCTTTCTTCCCTCATCCCTTCCCACAATCCCATTCCATCTCGTGGAATTCCTCCAACTAGCAAGGCAGGTGCATGTGCACGACGTCAAAATCACATGAAAAAAATAAGTTCTGGAATTTAATCTTCACGAACTTAAATTCTTGGATTTAATTTACTGGAGCTACATGTAGGTTTTCTGGAACTTAATTCTATCGAACTAACTTTATGGAAACAATACTCTTGAAATTAGAATGATCTTGCACACTTACATAATGGACAACACTACTTTCATTCAAAAATAGAAACAAAATTACAAGATCCCCTTCCCATATATCCCATTCACTCTCACGAAATTCTTCATACTATGAAGCCAGATACCTCTGGAAAAATATGTTCGAGAACTAAATTTTCAGGAACGTAATTTTGATGAAGTCAAATTTCTGGAACCACTAATCTTAAACATATATAAACACTTGCACAATGAACATCTCAATATTCATTTAGAAGTTAAAAATACACAAATTATCCACACGACACATGGTACACCCTTACTGCCAGGATCATCCTATATTCAACATGTATACTCGATGGGGAATGTGAACACACCTTGCTATTTGTAAGATTCTATTTCTGGTGCTCACCTCAATCGTTACTAATGATCTATCAAGGTCACTCTGAACCAAGCAAGCTGAAATGCACAACACTACCCTAAATATATATATAGGAAGGTGGCTTTGACATACATGTACCTCCCACCTACTTCCTTTAATGTCATCATGAATAAATTGGGATAACTTAGATATATTCACAACAAATAACATTTGCCCCTTTTTTACATGTATTTATACAAGATATGTCATCAGGAAATAGTAATAACTTTTTTGTTTTGCTGCCAGGTTATAACTACCCCTTCCCCTCCAAAAGAAAATGCCCCGACTGGTAAACACCCATGATTTATTTAATTATGAAGATAGCAAGAAGAGTAGGCCTATGTGGAAGATGAAAGAGTAATAAACATTTTTTTGTATTCATGTTGACTGTTTATCAAACGAATGGTGTAACTAATAATATCAAGGTCAGAGGGATGTTTTGGTGCAGAAATCTACTACCATGCAAACTGAGGATTATAATAAAAGTGTAGTCTACACCCCCAGACTCTACTTAATGGATGGTAAATCTACACTGCAAAAATTCTGGTGTTGATTTAACACCAGCCCGGTATCTATATCAGTCCACACCAGACGTGTCGAAACAACACCAGTTAAGAATCAAACTGATATTGGTTTAACACTAATTGGTGTTGCTTAAGTGCCAAATTGGTGTTAGCCTAATGCCGAATCTGTGTTGTTTCAACACCTCTCTGGTCTGGAGCGATATAGATACCAGGCTGGTGTTAAATTAACACCGGCGATTTTGCAATATAGGTAATGCAACAGTCACACTTATGGCAATTGCTCCTCCACTAATTTCTCTGAATATATAAAGTTGAGGGTATTGGTTGGGATAGGGTTTTTGGTTCAGAATCATGCAACAATTCGGATTAGGCGTAGGATTGGGTTTATGTTTCATTTAATGTGTGCATTTTAAGCAGCAGCAATTGATGCAGGAGCAAGACTCTTGGTCTTACATGGAAACCAATGTAATAAAACATGGGAAAGAAAATGAAACAGTGCTAAGAAAGATGGGAAGGCATGCTGAAATTTTAAAAAACCCAAGACTTATAGAGCAATGAAAGAAATTTGTGTTTTATACTTGCACCTCAATTTTCTTGCAATATGCCTAATATAGGTTTGGGGGGTTTTAATTATGAAAACTTAAGTCTGCTGAATTAATAGACAAATTTAAAAAGAATATATATGAAGATGAGGATTTTGGGGGTAAATGTGGATAAAATCATGGTTAAGAGGATACAATGCCACTACTGTGTAAAACAGAGAGATAGATACAATTGGAACCTTTTCAACAAGACTATCTTTCATTTGAATTATGTTTATACTCATACTACCAAGTCACTCCATTCACCAAAGGCAACAATCTTTGCATGTTATTTCACTTCCCTGAATAATAATTCTTTCAAAATACGTTATTAAGAGAAACTGGCTTTGATAATGTTAACGCCTTCAACAAGTGGTTATTGATAAAAAAAAGAAATTGTGAGATGGATTTCAACGCATGGACATCCTACACCACAAAGAACATTGCATTACCATCGTGGGATCTAGCAAGCGTAATGCAAGCAGAGTTTGGTAATCAAAATGATTCATACCGATACATTAGCCAGTGTATGCGCTCACGGTATGCGGAAAGAGTGCGATCTGTTCCGCAGCATAATGACGAGGCGGTCTTGAGATTGTGAGGAAGGTGTTAGAAGCCAGATATTATGATCAGAGTAATAGGTTCATGAATTTACATGGAATGTCTATCATGATATCTTTTTACCTCTCACTGTTTTATTCAATTTTTTGTTTTACCTTTCTCTTACTTATCCCGAGGTTGCTCTTTCCATTCTGTCTGCCTCTTTCTATCTCTCTAGCTCTCTTTCTCACAAGTGCCTTCAACAATTTCTTCTTTTTTTCTCTCACTTTTTCCCCCTTAGTCTCTTATTCTAGCTTAATATTTGTCTCTGTCTTGCCATCTTCAATCTAGAGGTGCTGTGGCTCAGTGGGTTAGTCTCCGGACTTTGAACCACAAGCTCCAGGGTTCAAATCCCACTGCAGCACTCGCGTCCTTTGGCAAGAGGTTTATCTACATTTGCCACTCTCCACCCAGGTGTAGTAAATGGGTACCCGGCTAAAGAGGGGGTAATAGTATGCAGCGCTTAGAAACATTCGTATTAAGCACTATCTAAATGTTGCATATTGTCATTATTATTCAATCTCTGGAAATGAAAAATGAGAATATATCATCGAATGACATAATTGTCATGGTGGGCTGGATCCCAGGACCATTTGGTTCACCATAAGGTAAGTAATCCACTGGTCCAAAATTTCAACACGAGTGATGAGACAGTCTGAAGAAAAATACACTTGACATAGAGACTATGACTATAAATGATGTCCTTCCAGAACATAAAACAAACATGAAAGAGATTTAAATTTCATCTGTTTAAAATTGCCATTGCAGATGATGGCATCATCTAAAAAAATAACTATGGCACACAATGACAATCCACATCACCTATACCATTCTCCTGCTGAATAAAAGAAAAAATAAATGCCTTCACTCTTTAATTTAACAAGGTTCGCCATTCCCTTTAAAATCAAAGTCATGCAGGTTCTTTCATCCATCCCACAAAAACATCCCCAACCTTGACTGGGACATGTCAGCAATGCAGAGCACTTGGCAGGCCCCATGTCAATTTCTGATACTTACGAGGGGGCCAAGTGCGGGAACGTGATGACATGCAGAATCTCTACAGGAGGTCAAACAAGGTCAATTGAGGTCACCGACCCCTGTCAGCGATGACGCCACTATCTGAGGCCTCCTGCATCTGGTAGTCGTTATCGGATTCCTGAGCATTTCGCATATCTCTGATTTTACACTTGGCTTGCATGGACTATTGCTATGACAGGCTACCCTCATACAATTCTGTGACATCAATATTTCAAACATGACTGTATCTTTATCAAGTTCATCACACATAAAATGATTTGGTGGTTACAACTTTTAGATTAAATGGACAGTATTTGTTTTTCATCTATGGTAGATGTGAATATACTATTTAACAGGAGTGGAATACAATCAGACCCCAAAACATAACAAAATTTACATGTCCAAAAGCAGCGCATTTGTTTTCTCTCAATTACTTTGTAAGTAGAAAATTACAAAAACCTGATGCCACTTAATGTGATGGGGAGAAATCGGCATAATCGTTTTCTTATTTTTCTTTTTCTCCCCCTGCCATTATCGCAAAATGGTCATTCTTGAAAGACATGATGAAATACGGAAATACAAAATAATAATTTTTTCCTTCTTACAACCCATCACATTCATTAACTATCATTTTATCTTTGTCTTTATCTTTCAGTTTACCTTGCTCTCTCCCTCAATTTCCCATACGTGTATCTCTCTCTCTCTCTCCCTTTCTCTCTCTTTCTGCTTTTCTCTTGATCTATCTACTGAAGCTATCTTCTATCTTTCTGTCACTCTATCCCTCTACTTCTCTTTTGCCTAGCTTCTGTTCAGTTCAGAGTTATGGTACCTTAAGCTCTCCATCTATCATTCTGAATTTGTTCTTTCTATACGGTTATCAAATTTTTTCTTTCTCTTCTTGAATAGAGAAATATCTCTCTCCCCCTCTATCTATCTCCCCCCCCCCCTCCTTGGCATTCTCTTCCTGCTAGCTATCCTCTCCCTCTCATCCTCCTCTCCAATCATTCCCATCCATTTGCGTGGTTGACCAGAGGAAGTACGGGGGACGGCGCAAACTTCATCGCCAGGTCGATGCATCTTCGGTGACAGATCTAACATTGTCCCTTCAGCGTTCCATCCCAGGCTTCTCCTCATCCGTAATGTAGTCTCTCCGATCAAGTGTAAGATTTACCACACCATGCGCCAATCCTGGAATGTAATCTACATTTTATATCTCTTCTAGAGTGCGTCCCCTGCATTAGGAAAACTTGTCCTGCACCTTACGTCCCATTGCTCACCAATGATTTTCCATCGAGTCATGTTTAGTTTCGGCAAACTAAGCCTGGGAGAACAGTGAATCTTAAAAGTCAAAGATCAATATTCTTCCTTAACAACTATATCTGCAAGTATAAAATGCAATTTGCATGCCTGGCTTGAGCTTCCCATACAGCTCAGGCAAACAACGAAAGACCAACACCCGATACACAAACTTGTAAGAAAGTAAAGGAAAATGTTATAAAGTTACGAATCAATATATAGATGTTCTTTTAGAGACTTCATTCCGAACTTGAACTATAAAATGCAGTTTCATTTGAGAGGATAAACTTGAAGACAAAAAAGGTTCACTCTTTAATTTGACAGTTTACAAACTTATCAAAGCAGGGAGTTGATATCTTGGTCAAAGAAAGTGCAGAAGTCTGTCAAGATTGTCACAGGGATACACTAACCATATCTATAGTGGTTCTGACTCTTGTCTTTCAAACAGAGGGTCATGGGTTCAAGTCCAAGCCATAGCTTGTTTTCCTTCAGTAAAGAATTTAAAACTGTGCTGCCCTCGACCAAGATGACGTGAATGTGTAACCTCTTGGATTAATTCCTTGAATGCTAATAAAATCGTAGTTCGAGCTAAAGCACAGGTAATGATATTTGCGATTAACATCCTCTGGCAAAAAACACTATAAGACCAGCAATCATTAGTATCACAATCCTCATTATCATACTAAGTATAAGCATAACGATCTACTTTTTGTCTGAGAAAACAAATAGTGCAATTTTTGTTTCATCCTTATCATTTATTCAAGAGAAAACAATTATATGCCTGACTGGTTAAAACAACAGAACGTGATTTTCATCAGGGAATCTAGTTGATGATTATCTGTTGACATAGTTGAAAGGCCCAGATAATGGCTGTCTGTTTGATTACTTATGTAAAGCCTGCTGTCAGAAGAATCTGGGCAATTCCATAAAATATGTACTTCCGATCCCCTATATGTGGGATCTTCATGAAATTTTCTGTCTCTCATTTCTGGTTCTTTTGAAAGACTGTAATGCTCTCAAATGTCCATGACTTGGTCAGTTTATGAAGTGAAGTAAAACTTGAGAAAAATGGGGGTCGGACGTATAAAAAGGTTGATTATTTTATGGAATTGCCCATCTGTGAACCAGGAGTATCAGTGAAAACAACAATAACTACTTTCTGTACACAATAAAAAGGTGACTCAAACTTTTAGACAATGCTATTAAAGGACAAGTCAACCCCAACAAAAAGTTGATTTGAATCAAAAGAGAAAAATCAAACAAGCACAACAGTGAAAATTTCATCAAAATCGGATGTAAAATAGGAAAGTTATGACATTTTGCTTAAATTAAAAAACAGTTATATGCACATACTGGTCAGTATGCTAATGAGGAGACTGATGATGTCATCCACTCACAATTTCTTTTGTATTTTATTATATGAAATATGAAATATTCTAATTTGCTGCTCAGTGTCAAGTGAAATACGATTAATTCCTCCCTGAAGATGTGGAATTAGCATTGTTTAATACTATATGGTTCAGTCAAGTTGGTCCATATTGTCAACTCTGTAAAAATATGAAATATTGTATAATTCAAACAATAAAAAACAAAAGAAATATTGAGTGAAGGACATCATCAACTGTCTCATTTGCATATCATTGAAGTGTGCATATCACTTTTTACATCCAATTTTGATGAAATTATCAGCTTTATGCTCATTTAATTTTTCTGTATTTATTCAAATCAACATTTTTCTGGGTGGACTTGACCTTTAACTATTTGGAATTTACAATAGTTTTACATTTTAAATAAACAGTTTGATAAAACATGCTTAATTTATCTAGCAAGATTATTTGCAAGATCACATGACAATAGATGGACCAAACGCATCACAGAATGGGAGACCATGGCTAGGATCACAAAATCAGGGTAGAAAAATGTAAGATGGGGTTACGAGCTCACAAAGTTCATTGGCACAAAGTGGATTGCATCAGCACAAGACACACACCTTAGGCACCAACTTGAGGAGGCCTTTGCATTGCAGTGGGCTGAACATGGCTGATATGATGATGATGATGATGATGAATTTATCGAAAAGTAAATATTGAAATTTTAAACTTTGGTGAGTAAGAGATTAAACGCTTGTTTAAACAACTACAAACAACTGTTAAACAACTACAGTGAATTTCCTATAGTAAACAGAAAACAGTGTTTTTACTGTGTGTTTGACAAACTATCACTTAAAAGTCTACTAAAAATAAAACAATACCCTACAAAGATCCATCACTTCTTCTATTTGACCTTTAATATACATCTCCAAATATGAAAGGAATACAACAGAGATCTTGACATCACATCAAGAAGCTCTTAGAAATGCATCTCCAACTGGAAGGCCAAGAACAAAACAAAAAAATATCTCATCTACAAGGCAGGAGAGAAGGAAACAAGTTTTCTAGTCCACAGTTGAGGCTGTCCCATCTATTCACGTCCTACATATATCGTTTTCTTATCAGAGATGCTGAGAAAAATCAATTCCTTTTGCATACTCCAGGAGTTTTGAAGGGCCTTCCATCGGCAGTGATACCATGTTCATGGAACAAGACGAAACATGGAGACACACTGCTTGACACAAAATAAACATGAGTGCTATGTAACGCAGAACCTATATCAAACAATGACCATGGAACATGAGATATCTCCTTGCTCTCTATAAATGCTATTAGAAAGTACTATTCAACGTCTGGCAAGCTTTACCATTTCACTTCTGAGGTCTGGGCAGTGTGATAGCAAAAAATATTAAATAGTTTGAAGTTTGAAGTAGTTTTGGCCAGTGTGATGGCAATTATCAAGAATATCCTACTTCTCAATGTGAACTATTAATTGATATCATAACAATTCTTCTTTTGCAAACATATGATGCTGGATGAAACATTAACATACAAATTTGATTTTGATGTTACATTTTTATTACATTCTTTTAGATTACTTAAGTTATAAATCTAGTCTTACTATACCCTATATCAAATTTTGTTTGAAATGTACATTTATCATATCATGAAGGAGGCGTGATAGCTCAGTCAGTAGAGCGAGAGGGGGGGGGGGGGTTCTGATTCCGTTGACCCGGGTTCAACAACTCCTACTTGGTGTGCAATTGCCCTTTGACAAGGAATTTATCCTCATTACCAGTTTATATGCACAACTTTACGCACGACTGGAACATGTTCTTATACATATGCTAATTCAGCGAAATAGGGTCACAAGTAATTTGTAGTCATTCATGACTTACGAACAGCTTTCTGAAACGGCCCCCGTCCCATGGAGAGGACCTTTAGTCTTCGATCCTCTAGTTTTACTTGCTTACATGCATGTATTTATGCTGATTTCTTGGCAATCAGGTGGTGAAAAAAACACCACAAATGACTCTTTGACAAGTTTGTTGTTAATTATGATTGAATGCAGAATATAACAAAAACCAATTTCATCTGAGCACTTACCTGTAAAATGCAACCACAATTGAGAAGAGCCCCAGAGTGAGAATCATCGAGAACATGAAAAGAAAAATCAAGATAAATGAAAACGTAATTGATAATTTACTATGATGACATTTTTAAATGGAATTACATATTTCTAAAGACATGTCTCCACTCTTGTGTCTATTTGTCACTTCATCTCCCTCCTTTAAAATTTAATGAATATTTTTTCCTGTTTTTTCTCTTTTCTCTCTCTCTCTCTTCTCTCCCTCCCTCTTCTATTCTCTCTATTCACTCTCTCTCTATTTTTTCAAACTCTCTCCATGTTCCACCTGTCTTTCTTAATATCTCTCAATTTTGTCCGCCCCTCCCCCCTCTTTTATCCACCATTACAGTCTTACCTCCCCATTCTATCCCTCCTTCAATCAACAAATATTCCTCCTTAAAAAAGCCAATGTCTCCTCGTCGATCCATTCCATCACTCTAACGCCTCCCCACAACCGCCTTCCAAAAGGACCAACTTCCGGGCGTTGTCTCTTTTCCCCTCCCTCTCCGCCGGTCTCGCCCCGACCTGGTTACGCATGGCAGAGAATAGGAGCTGAACAATCGTTAGCAGAAAGAGGGCGGCCATGCCTGTGAATTCTAATGTCGAATCGCCAAAAAGACTCAATTTGGAGGGAAAATTTGATGGAGATCGATGGCCTCGGGGATGCCAGAAATTCTGTTTGAACAACATGTCTATTCTAGGGGGAGTCTGCTGGGTTTTTTTTTCTTTCCTTTCATAGCTAGCTGATACAATCTCTATCACGATGAGCAATATTGACCAGTTCACAAACAGACCTCAAGGCACCTGCATACGAGATACAGTCAGGGACCTGGTCTGCTGGAGCGGTTGATAAAAAAGTGAAAATGAATTGTGCATGTATTCAAAATAGACTGTTCACACTGTCACTCATGGTGTCTGTCTGGTATGCAAAATGATTACCAGAACAGCTCAAACAGTAGTGTATGAAATAAGTTTGTGCAAGAGTGATGTGATACATTTAAGGGGCCTGTTTCATAAAACTTGTTATAATAACAAATTTGAAAGCTCACGAAATTATTCGATTTGATTGGTTAATAGCAAACTTGTTATAGAATTGTGCATATGTTATCATAACAAGTCTTTATGAAATTGGAACCATGACATGATAACCCGGACATGGTTTGGTGTGAAGAGGACTCTAGTCAAATGTTCCAAACGACTCTGAAATTCACAGCTCTTTTGCGCTCTAACCCATCTCATCCTGACAGTTCAAGCTGCAATAATAAACACTTACTCATGCAAAAAAACATCGTCTTGAAATATATTTAGTATAAAACATGATTGTGTTTGAGAAATATCTTTAATGTTCAATGAAATATACACTACACACGAGTCTTGCCTGCACTGAGCCATTTTTTTTAATCTTGAAAATGAAGTCATTACTCTATGTGAAAAGAGACAGAAAACAAGTTGGATACAGTGATATATCAGTAATGTTTGCAACTCTTCTCACGATTAATTTTTTTTTGAGAAACAAGGTTTTCATGCCCTGGCGAGGAGTATCTCTAATTTGATCATTTCAGATACATTTTTCACCTACAATAACCTTCATAAAGTATACTACACTGATTGCCTGTTATGCCATTATGATTTTTAGTTACCAGGATAAAGTGGCCTTGAAAATTATCACTCGATCGCCTCATATCACCTTCAGAATACACGTCTGTATTAGGCATAAACAAGTGCAATAGCTTGTGTTTAATTTGTCTACATGTATAAATTAATCTTTCCACTCTTTTAAAACATATTAGCTCCCGATTACTTTCATCCATTATCATCCTACACACTCATTGTTCAACGGCCCACGCGCACACACACACCAACACAACAGCCTACACAATAGCAGCTCTCACTTCCATTTTCATCAGGATAATACAAGAACAAAAAATCACTAGCAATAATTTACAATATCAACTATCATCGCCATGGCAACGACATGCCTGGCTACGCCGTGCGCCACCAGCTTGGGGATATCGTTTTTGCGCCGGTGCGGAAATGGCAATTTACAAATTAGTACTTTGGATTGAATTAAATTAGTGCTGAAATGAATACATGTAGCTGCTGTGTTGGTGCAGATGTTGAAGTCCTTCTTTTTTATTTGGGCAATGACGGGGAATGGAAGATGTGTTTCAGGTAACTTGAATAGGTGACGTAGAGTGTGGATACTTTGTCAGATTTTTGCAATAACAACTAGACAATGTAAACCATCGTTACTTCCAGTGTGAGATTGAAAAGCAGTGAAGACATGCCAATCAGAATCTGAATGTGTACATTCATCCTTGAAAAAACATATATTTAAAGTAAATATCCATCTGATATGTGATATACATGTTTGAAGAGCAGTTTGAACATTTCACAGCATTCAATGATCACTTTCCAATATAAAAACATATATGTGTAAAGATGGAATATATTGTTAACCTAAAGATAAATACCAGTTGTAGTAACGATCTCAAAAGGAGTTTGAACATAATCCAATAATGTTACGACCAAAGTGTTTGTATACTATAAATAAATAAAAAGTGCCAAGTGGATCTGGAAGAAAATGCGTAGTTGCTGAGAAATGAGCAAAACAATTAAGCACAGAATTCCATAAAACGTCAGGTATTTTTCCAAGCAATATTAATACACTGTCCCACATATGCTTTTTTGTGTTAGTGATCATAAGAATTATCGAGTTTGAGCTAAGATTTCATGATTTCACAAAGATAAGTTGACATTAATGTACCAGATCTAGATATATGATAATATGGTGACAGTTAACAACCACAAACAAGATCCAGCCCGTTACCTATCTGTTGAAGCCTTCAAGGCCTTCCTGAGTGGGATGCAAATGTCCTACATTCTATTTCTCCATCTTACAAACCGCAGTTTCTTCAATACCAAAATGACAACTGCTTCCGCACCCTTGGTTTAATCCATCTTTATCCATTTGATCGCCTTGCCCTATCCTTATTGTTACACCCCCTGAATACATCTTATTCCTTTCGATCAAATATATCTACTCCGAATTCCTTAACAATACTCATCTTGCTACAGATTTTCCCCTGTCAAAAATATTTAGAAGGTATGTAAATTTTGTCAGAGTCATTTCAAAGTGAATCACCTTCGGATTTCAAAGAGCATGCTACCCTAGTCCTTGAATATGTCAAGGTCTATGATTTTCCTCTTAAATGGCAAGATCTCAAGGTCAGTGAATCCTCAATGACTAACATTATGTCAAGGTCAGTGACTTCTTCCCCCCCCCCCTTATCCTTCATTGGGTCAAGGTCATTAAATATCTTCTGTCGGCCAATATTGTCGGTAAATTGCCAATTCGTCTACTGCCAACTCGTCCACTCACCACATGATCTACTTTCATCTAGTCTAATGCCATTCCGTCCATCAATATTTTGTCTACCAACCATTTGGTCCAATCATCACTTCGTCTAGTCACCATTTCGTCTATGACCAATTCGTCTCATAACCAGTTGGTCTAATATCCATTACATTTTCTCATTCAATTTGCACAATAAACACTGAGTCAAATTAGACCAAATGGTATATGCACTAAATGGCTATTGGACCAACTGGTTATTAGGCAAAATGGTGAGTGGACGAATTGGCAATTAGACGATGTGGATAGTGGACGAACTGATGGTAGACCAAATGATAGTAGACGAGTACGCAATTGGACGAATTGGCATTAGACGCATTGGAAATAAACCATATTGTCAAGGTCATCAAATATCTCTCCCCCGTCAATATTATAGTAGTATAGCCTGTCTCTTACTTTACTTTCATGGTCATTTGCTTTCGCTTTTATTGATATTTCAATTCATAAGGATA
Organism: Lytechinus pictus; assembly: GCF_037042905.1. NCBI lineage: Eukaryota > Metazoa > Echinodermata > Echinoidea > Temnopleuroida > Toxopneustidae > Lytechinus > Lytechinus pictus. The sequence goes on along the minus strand of NC_087248.1, from coordinate 14,714,173 downwards.
TTAATTTATCTTGCCCTCCAAAACACAGGAGTCTGGGTTTTTTTTTCAAGTAGGCGCTACTTGCATAAGATTCAAAACAAGAGAGCAATAAAAAAATCATTTAGTATTATCATTCCTCTTCATAAATATTTCTATAGTTACTCTATTTACTATAACTCCATGACACCTCAGCACTTATTTGTAAATCAATTAAAATTATTCAAGTACTTCTCCAAAATATATAAGTAATCAATCCATCAAAACCTGATTGAAGATGGTTAATTCCCTCAAATTCTATTCCTTTTTTTACAAGAAATCTTTTTTTTTTTAAATCTACATTTGATACAATATCCTGCGAGAGTAACAGAGAGAGAGACACTAGAGGAATGATTGGAGTATGACACAGGTTTCTTTGAAGGAAACGTGTCAAAATAAATATGTCGACAAGCCTGCGGTTCGCTCTGGGATGAGGCATATGCATTATTCACTTGGCAACTTCACGCTGAATCGCTAAAAAATGCTCATGTGGACTTGGCTTGCTGCGGTGGATGGACGGAGAATGTTGGAGAAAGAGAGAGAGAGACAGGGTACTACAGAGAGAGTTGCAGAAAGAGATAAAGAGAAGGAAATTGAGACAGAGGAGGAGGAGAAGACGAAGAATTACGAGAAGGAGGAATAGGAGAGGGAGAAGGAATAGAAAGAGGGGAAGGGAAAGGAGAAGCACTAGGAGAAGGAAAAGGAATAGGAAAGGAATAGAAAGAGAAAGCTAGAGAAAGAAAAAGAAAGTTATTTTGCCTAGAAAGAAATCTCTGTATTAAAACATTGTGTTTTGACGAATTGGTGCCCCCACCATTGCCAAATTTCAAAAATACAGCTTTTCATTTTCAGATACAAGATTTCAACACCCAATCAACCATACAGGATATCAGTTTTATGAAGCTACCAAATGAAATTCTGATTGCTTATAATCTTAAAGTATACCCAATTTGATTTTCTTTTTTGATATAATATGCAAAACTCATGGTCCAATGCTTGCTACCTTCAAGAATCAATCACAGATGCTATTCTTTCAAACAAAAATGAAGTAGCTTATTAAGCTTAGCAGACAAATTAGAATGGTATTTTAAAGAGAAAGGCATATTTCTTAAGTGCTTTTGAGGAAACGAGAACTATCGGTATTCAGTGCCTCAATTTAAACAAAAACCTACCACCTTCACTTTTAAATTGATAATAATATGAAAATATTCAGGATGAGTGTTGCTTAAAAGTATAAAGAGTTGAGGCAAAAAGGAGTAAAACGACAAGTTGAACAAGCAAAGTCATGTTAAGAAGTGAGAAAGCGTTTTGGATGAATGATAGTAGCTCCCTGCATCACACACACTCGGTATTCCCGAGGGGCTTTGACAAGGGGGTGCTCATAAGGGGGCTACACTCCAAGGTTCTTCACCTTTAAGAGGTGTCAAGCTAACCTTTCTTCTTATCCCCTCTTTCGTTCCGAATCTCTTAGCTCATTTACACACTTGAAAACTGTGATTTATTACGATTTCATGGTCCGGTGCGTTTATACTTCTGTTAATAACAAAGACCTTCAGTCAAGGTTTCTACTCAGCAAAAAACTCTGGTGTTAACCAGTGTTCATAGAACACCACACCAGTCATTTTACCTTGGTGTTAAATTCCAATTGTTTGTTCAACACCCATGAGTGTTATTCAACACCTTTGGTTGCCACTGTTACACTCTTTGGTGGTATGTTCAATCTCTATAACAAAAAAATTTAAAACCTCGGGGTGTGGAACCCCAAGAAACACCAACTGGGTAAGATTTAATTCCCCAGTTTTTTACAGTGTATTCTTCTGTCAAAAACTAAAATACTAGCTTTTTTTAGGAGTATACACATTAATATGTTTTTAATATATACAGCCACATTGAGCCATACACACATGCTTTATGAATCCTCCTCCTCCTCCTCATCATCATCATTATCACCATCACCAGCATGATCATCATCACCAGCATTATCATCATCATCACCACCATCACCACCATCAATACAATATGTATGCCCCCCCCCCCCCCACTTTACCCCAAGATATACCCATACAACCTGGGTCCCGTAACACAAAGGTTAGCGATTAATCGTAAGCTTGATTTTTACAATCGATTGTACATTGTAGTCAATGGAATCAATCGTAGAAAAATCTTCTACGATCATTGCTAAGCTTTGTGTTACGGGCCCCTGTTCTGAAACCAAATTCCAAGTGATGGGTAGGCGGTCTTTTTGGAAAGTTTTTACTTTTTAGTATATTGCATGTAGATAACATCATAGAAATCAATAATATTCATCATAGACCAGTAACAAAGGTCAGGTGGTCTCTAAAGCTGACCTTGTCTTGCAGAAAGTTGACATTGATTCAATCAATTACAACTATAAAGAAAGCCACCAACACCAACATCTAGAACATTAATTCAAGGTATTCTATTAGTATGAAAGATTGTTTTTTCCTAATCAGTATAATGTTATTTCTGAAGAGTCAAATTTGACACATACATTTTCCAGCTGGGAGTTAACTCTCTTTTTTTTCAAAGTGACTCTTTACCAAAAACTCAGAATTGAGTCATTTTTCAGTTAATATTACACCATTCAAGGAATCAAATTCATGAGGTATCCGAGTCACTTTAACTTGGATCATAGAGTCAAGATGACTCTTTTAATCCTATTGACTTCCAGCAGACACCATTCAAAGTCAAATTTGAGCAGTGAATGGCAACCACTTCTTTGAAGAATTGGGTCAGTGATGACTTTCCATATACTTGAAATCGACTGAATCAATCACTGCTCTTTGTAAGACAGGGCCCAGGTGCAACTGCTTTCTTAAAGAAGGATTTTTTTAACGTCTTTCTATACCTGCCAGTCATGAACTTTTTACCTTAATTATTCACTTGTGAATGATGACATCCATTTACGATACACACATTGTCAATTTTTCAAAAAGAACTTTTTTCGAATCATAACACTTCTCTGTCAGCCTCAAGATATATTTCACATCTTGGGATTTCACGACGGTGTCCCTCACAGCTGTAAATGGATTTTAAAAATAACTTTTTCATCTCGATATGTCCCGATACCATTTCCATAATTAATGGCACGTTTCATGGGAGTTTTCTTTCACCCATCGTGTTTTGTATTCCTTCTATTCTACTTTGATCATGAGAACTCTCTTCTCACAGTGAGCTCTCCCCCCCCCCCCCCTCCTTAAACAAAATTGTCAACAAGATTTGCAGTCAAGTTTCTAGTCGTTGCAATATTCTAATTAACAAAGTTTTCTAAAATAACTTTCGAAACATTTTGTAATATAGTATAATGTTCTTAAAGACATTTCTTTAAAAGTCACATTTTTAAATAATTGAATTTTAAACCTCTATTTCACTTATAATCCATAATTATTTCTTTTCGATTTTCTTTCTCACACTCTCTTTTTGTCCCTATTTCAGCACTCTTTTCTCGATCCTTTTCGCATCGTCCTCCTCATCAAGACTAGTTTTACATCCCTATTTTCCCTACCTCCGCCTCTCTCTCTCTCTCTCTCTCTCTCTCTCTCTCTCTCTCTCTCTCTCACCCTCTCAATCCCTTCCATCTAATTTTCAGTATCCTCACTTTTCACACTCTTCTCCATTTGTAATATCACATATCGTGTCAAGGGGTTAAGGAAAAACTGTATTCATCATCGCAAGGTGTCAAGAACCATTTTCAGAATAAACCAAAATGTATTCCTGGGAATACTATTTCATTTTCTTCTTCGTTTATTTACTTGTAGGTGTTATGTCCTCGTGAGCAGTTCACTTTTCTTTCATTCTTCATCCATTATTTCTCTGGTATCCCAAAGAACAAACCCTAGCAATAAAAAAACAAAATAAAATGATATGCATGCAGTTGAATCAATGAAGGAAAGTATATGCACGAGACCATACATTATAAGAGGTTTGTTTGTTTTTGTTTGTTTATTTGTTTGTTTTTTTAAGGGGGAGGGTATTAAATAAAGTTCTTACTTATCTGTTCCAAATTTTCACATATAGTTTTCAAACAAGTGGAATGCCTCTGGCCGTCTCACCTGCATCACGCGATTCAATATAGCAGCAGTGCTGATTTTGAAAACTACTATAACTCGCACAAGATGTTCAGTGATACTTGGTTACTCTTATTTCCACGTTTTATGAACTAGACCAATACACTTATAGAGATATGATGGCAATTCAACAAATACCCCCAACGTGGCCAAAGTTCTTTGACCTTACATGACCTTTGACCTTGATCATGTGACCTGAAACTCGCACAGGATGTTCAGTGATACTTGATTACTATTATGTCCAAGTTTTATGAACTAGACCAACACACTTTCAAATTTATGGCTGTAATTCAACAAATACCCCAATTTGGCCAAAGTTCATTGACCCTAAATGACCTTTGACCTTGATCATGTGACCTGAAACTTGCACAGGATGTTCAGTAATACTTGATTACTATTATGTCCAAGTTTCATGAATCAGATCCATAAACTTTCAAAGTTATGATGGTAATTCAACAGATACCCCCATTTCGGCCAAAGTTCATTGACCCTAAATGACCTTTGACCTTGGTCATGTGACGTGAAACTCATGCAGGATGTTCAGTGATACTTGATTAACCTTATGTATAAGTTTCATGAACTAGGTCCATACATTTTCTAAGTTATGATGACATTTCAAAAACTTAACCTTAGGTTAAGATTTTGATGTTGATTCCCCCTACATGGTCTAAGTTCATTGACCCTAAATGACCTTTGACCTTGGTCATGTGACATGAAACTCAGGCAGGATGTTCAGTAATACTTGATTAACCTTATGGCCAAGTTTCATGAACTAGGTCCATATACTTTCTAAGTTATGCTGTCATTTCAAAAACTTAACCTCAGGTTAAGATTTGGTGTTGACGCCGCCGCCGCCGCCGCCGTCGCCGTCGGAAAAGCGGCGCCTATAGTCTCACTCTGCTATGCAGGTGAGACAACAAAATGAATACTGGATTTGAAATTACAGACCTGCATTTCGTCCATTCTTTAATAAAATTCAAACTACTATAGTGCATTTCAACAAATTAAGTGTTGCTATTCTACAAAACACCCCTCCCATCTCATTCCTTCCTACATGCACACCTTACGATCTTATACTTTTTGTTTTAAAAATTGTCTTCCTTATGCCCTATTTTAAACTACCTCTACTATATTTTGCTCTCTTTAAAATTCATTCATTAAAACATGTTCCAGCTCATTCTCACTCTCTATTTCTCTCTTCATCATTTACTTCCAATCTCTTTCATCACTTTTTCTCACTTTTTATCTCTCTCTGTCTCTTTATCATTTTCTGTAACTCTCTCTCTCACCTCTCTCCCTCCCCCCTTGACATTCATTCAATGCCCTTCCCCATCATCAATCTCTCTTCACCCTTTTCCCTTCATTTTGTCACCTTTTATGAAACATTCAATCACTTTCCTGCAACATCCTCTCTCTCTCTCTCGACGACGACGCAAGCAACAAACGTAATCCCTAATCTCTCCATCTCGGCAAACTCCCAGCTCAACGGCTGTCCTCGACCTCCACGACAACCTTTTCTCCGAGGACCTCTCTAATAGCAGTTTCAAGGTCATGTGATCAATACCAGGTATTGATTCATTCATAATGCCTGTCAGACTCTTGTACTTTTCTTATCCATAGTCGATCGTCCACACGCACTGTTCCATTAAGTTCGTTGAAATGAAAAAAAAAGTGATAATATCTCAAAGTGTCACTGTGATTTCGCTAATAACCTGGCTGAAAAGGTGAACATTAATAATGCAAGAGGGTTTTGAGTAGAATTACCAGTCGAGCTGGCGTTTTATCCAACTAGTATTTTTTATGATCAAATTATTCTTATGACCAATTGCATACACCTCCATATACCTTAATGTTTATCGTGCGTGACATCATACACAAAATGTTTTGAAAGCTATTCTTTTCAAAATCATCACCAATTTGTAAAGTCGATGCTTGTTACATACTCTTTTGATGAATGATGCAGGTTAATTGAAATTATATTTCACAGGCGTTTCGGTGCAAACAAAAAATATAAATTTAACATAGGCCAATCTATGTACTATCCAATTACCACAGTTTAAGCATAGAGGTTCTACCTCCATGGTTTAAGCAATTTCTATGCAAATTGATACTATGGTATCACATCACAAACTCAGAAAAATAGATTATGTAGAAGATGTTTGCTACAAAAGGATTAGATGTCAACAATTTAATATAACGGCAAGTCCTAAGTATGGCCAAAAGAATCTAGTAATTCTCGTGAGGCTTTATGAGTCCCTAACTCGTGCCGGAGGGCCTCAGTAAAGTGTAAGTGTTTGGCAACAGGGCATCTATTATGTATATCACTATCTACTTTAAACTGACCCTGATTGCTAATTCAGACAGTGTTAGGGCAGCATTCCCAAGAGAGAGAACAGCTTAATGAATTAGGAAAAGGAGAGAGACGCACTTGCCGTTTTGTAAACAGAAATGTATGGCAGATTTTCAATCTTCCAAAGGAGACCGTTTCTAAGGAATTAATAACAATTTGAATGCATAAGGTGGGCCCCATTGCATTAAAGTAACTGTTATCATGAGATTGCTTATAAGTGTGGTTACCATGGTAACAGGGCTCAATGGCTAATAACAATCAAACAAGGTTTCCTTCCAAGTTTTTGTCCAACATGACTTTGATGTTGACTTTGTTGTCTCCAATATATTTCAACGTACTGATTTTACTGTCTTCTCGTCTTCGTTCTGTTAATGCCCACAATCATTAAATTGATTATTATGGCGTATGAACGTCAAGAATGGCTTGACCTGAATTTTGCCGGGACCGGCAGGTGCAATACACCAGGTGAACACCCTACTCTTTGACGAATAGTGCATTGGTTTTAACGTGCATAGCTTGTGACTCTCCTATACACGGGACCAACATTTGCGTCCTTTCCGATGGACGGAGTGTTTTCCAACTGCATTCACACGTGCACTGAATACAGTGGTGAGGCACGCTTATGTACACACAATGCTTAGCATCAGATTTTTTGTTAGACGCATTTCGGCATGAGCGGGACTCAAACCCCTCACGTTGAGATCTACGATCTTATCCGAAACATGCGCTCTAACCGACTGAGCTACGCTGCCTCATACTGTCTCACTTTAACGATATTAATTGTGCAAGAGCCCAACGTAATGATGGTACATGTACTGAATTTTCTTGCCAAATAACCCTTTACTTGCACACAGATGATGCAGATGAGCCCTGTCTATGGTAAAGTTAAAAAGTTAAAACTTTGAATCAAGGTTTGGGGTTTCGGACCAAAAGACCCACATGAGGGTTAGGATGAAAGCGAGCCCTTCCCAGGGTATTCATTCATTAAACTTCGAAGAGTGCAGCATCCGTTTACAACCAGGTGATGAATTAATGAGCAGCATCCATGGATAGTGATGTGGTCTTGAGTTACAATCCAGGCTTGCATTCTTAATGTCTTGTCAAGCATTCTGTTTTACTTAAGTCTTACTCAATATGACCAACTATTCTGTTTCTTTCTTGTTTCATTCTTGTACAGGTGACTTCCAAGCCTTCGCAATACATGACTTTTGCAATGGTGGTGGTCATAGTGCAGTGATTTTTTACCCGATAGCTATATAAGAAAGCATGAATGCTTGTAGGAAAGCAACCAGAGGACCAAAGGCTCAAGGTCCTCCCTGATGGACCTGGTAATGAAGATTAATGCCTTACCAAAGAGAACTAGCACACCAAGTGGGAATCATACCCGAGTCACAGGAATCTCAACCCCCCGCTCTACTGACTAAGCTATCGAGCTTCCTTACAAACATTGTATTTTTCAGCAATTGATTTATTGATATATCAACAATGGCAATCCCCCCTTTATGGGTTACATATTGATTAACCTTGCTATTGATCCAAGAATACTGTGCCAGCACAGGAATGGATTTTCATGCACAAGAAAACATGTACATTAAAAGATCAACCAATCAACTAATCAGTCAGTCAATTAACTAACCAATAAATCACTTTACAACGTCATACCAGAGCTACCAACCTAAACAAGAAGATTTCAGTATAAAAATCAGTATTTTGGTGAGGAAATCAGTATTTTAAAAGAAATACCATAGGACAACACATAAGACTAACACTTAAGATATCAGTATTTTGCCTGAAACCATCAGTATTCTTCTCATTTTCCCAGTAGTAAATATGGAAAATCCGTACTGCATGGCAGCTCTGTCATACACTGCAAAAACTCCGGTGTTGAATACCACCAGCCCAGAATCTATATATGTCCACACCAGAGAAGTGTTAAACAACACCAGTTTGGTTTTGGTGTAACACCAGATAGTATTAAAACAGCATCGGTTTGATTCCAAACTGGTACTGTTTCAATACGTCTCTGGTGTGGACATATATAGATTCCAGGCTGTTGGTAATAAACACCAGAGTTTTTGCAGTTTACCTATTTTATATTGTGTGACTACCAATACATGTATTGAGTGTGTATAATGTTTTCACATCTACTTTAGCAAGCAGACAGACATACAAACAGACATGAAGACAGACGATTTGACAATGTTAAGTCATATGTCGGCAGAATGCTCAATTCAGATTTAAACCCTAAGAAAATCAACTCAACCCCAATTAAAGTTGATGCCAATAGATCATTGGGGTGGACATTGCCATTAACAACAGAAATTTACAGCTTAAAGACCAGTGTAATATTGAGTTTGCACAGTGTCTTCATATCTTCAGTAGCAAGCACACAAAAATACAAACAGACATTCATACATACAAACAGACAAACGGACAACCATAAATGATAACTTTGAACTCCTTCTATTATGCCGTAAATGTAATTATCATGGGACGGCCAGGACTATCTCTGGTATATTCATATCTTCAGTAGCAAGCAGACCTAATCACAAATGAACAGACAACAAGAAATCACCAATTTTTCAAGCTTTTCTTCAATAATGACGGATCACCTGATATCAACCTATTCCATGTACTACAAAAGTACAATGGGATTCCAGATACAAGCAGTCGGTATGTACAGTGTTTTCATATCTACAGTAGCAAGCATTCAAAGGAAAAGATATAGACAAGCAGCAGATAACCTACACCATATATAACTGAGCTGTTGAAACTGACGCCAGTTGGTGTCCCTAGGGGACCATATCTAGAGGTGTTAGAATTACACCCGAGAGATGGAATGTAACACCAAAGAGTGTAAAAGTAAAAACAAATGTGTTGCAATAACACCCATAGGTGTTCAGACACCAGAAAGAAATGACATAACACCAAAAATGTAACACCAGAGAGAAATATACTACCAAAAAATTATCACCAGAGAGAAATGACATAACACCAAATATGAAACACCAGAGAGAAATGACATAACACCAAAAATCTAACACCAGAGAGAAATGACACCAAAATCTAACACCAGAGAGAAATGACATAACACAAAAATTTAACACTCGAGTAAAATGACTGGTGTGATCTTTTATGTTAACCAATCAAATCAGTTTTTGTTGTGTACAGTCATTAATCCATTGGCCTCAGGAAAGGGGCTCATATCAGGCACTGCAAACTCTTAGGCCTTCTCTTAACCAATGTTTTCCTTCACAACAAAGTCCATCATCCATTCCGGATTGAACATACTTCATTAACTGTAGAGTACAATGACATTCCCAAGCCTCCGAATCACACCTCACGAAGTCATTACTCTTTGAATGGTCCCATTTTCTATCTTGGGCACAGCATGAAAATGCACCTTTGGGACTACAGTTTCTCAGGTGCACTTCATGCTCTTTAACTGTTGTAATCCCAAGTTATATTTATTGACTTTCCTAATAGAGTTTCGGCTCTTTGCTACTGCTGCCCCCCCCCCCCTTTTTTTGGTGGGGGGTGATATCACCTACTCAGAGACAAATTGGCTTATAATCCTGTGCACAAAAGGAGATGACACTTTTATTCAGAGAGCCAATAATGGGAATTTAATGACATATCAACACAAGACCCTGTAACATGAAGATAAACGATCAGTATTCTTTATCATTTGTCCTTTTTTTATTAGGGTTTGCCAAAGATTTACAATTACAACTAATTGTGCAATTAATTGTATATTATCAGTCACAGGGCCTGGATATGGCATCCCATCTTATGCTCCGAGTGCTTTCCTACGTAATGCACCTTAACTTTTAACACGGAACCCATTAACTCCGTCAACAGAACGGCACAGAAAGCACTCATTGGGCTCATAACATGTCTCATCCTTCCAGTCATCATCAAAGAGCCATTTAATTCTTTCATTTTTATAGCCTCGGGTCCTTCTCTCCCACTTTAATTCCTGGCAGTTAACAACACCGACGTCTCCAGGAGAAATTCCAGGCATTATCTGTCCATTTCCTATCCATCTCGTCACCGCTCTCTCCCTCCCGCGAGCCATCTCGTGTGTAGCAAAGTGAGGATGCGGTGCGGGGTCGGCGGGGAAAGCAACGCCCACTTAATTGGCGGATCGTAAGCAAGATGGAAGGGTGGCGGGAGTGGACCGGACAAGATAAACGAGAGACTTTTGTAGTGTTTACTTTGGAATTTATAGCAGGGAGGGTAACGCTTCATTACGGTGCGGTGCGCGGTCCGGGAACATATATTCTTGTCCTTCCCTAAAGGCGAATGAGGAATGTGAATGAACCCTCGTGGAAGGGATCTGCTTGTGCATTACCCGTAGACATTCCATGGGTTGGTGTTTCATTTGTTTATGTTAAGAGAACATGAGAACTCCTGCCCAAGACGGGTTAATGAAGACATAAATAAATAAGACATTTCATTTCTACCGGGTGCCATCGGTCCAATTTACAGGCATGTATATCAAAAAACATTACAGCTCTCTGAGTAGTAGACTATATGAGAAAATTGGGGATCATTTACTAAGCCTCTCAAAACATATCATACAGGCACTTGTGCTAGGCTTCTATGAAGATCAATTGAATTGATTTGCTTCAATTGAGGTCTGTGCCGGTATACTACCTGAGAATAGTCTTTCACCATAAAGATGTCATAAATAAATATATAAATAATATAGTCATAGACAAAAAAAAAACAGTTAGATGATGATTTCCATTGAGGGGATATGGACCTCTAACTCATTTGGAGGGAGGGTAAAAATAAATTCATTTAAAGGTCAAGTCCACCCCAAGAAAATGCTGACTTGAATAAATAGAGAAAAATCAAACTAGCATAGTGCTGAAAATTTCATCAAAATCGGATGTAAAATAAGAAAGTTATGACATTTTAAAGTTTCGCTTATTTTTCACAAAACAGTGATAGTCAATGAAATGTCATAACTTTCTTATTTTACATCCGATTTTGATGAAATTTTCAGTGTTATGCTTGTTGGATTTTTCTCTCTTTATTCAAATCAACTTTTTGTTGCGGTGGACTTGTCCTTTAAAGATCATGCAGGTTCTGGATTCTCCCAGAGCAGTCAAATCATGTGTCAACTCACACTGCAGAGGTAAATTCACTCTATATGCTTTGATGTTGCCACTACAAATATCTTCATCTTTACGATCTGAACAACCAACATTCTAAAGACACAGTAAAAAAAAAATTTGTTTCTATCACCGCTGTGCTCAATGAAAATTGATGAAATGCTGATCAATACACAATATCAAAATCATATACTTTAAAATATTTTGTACTGATTAAATAATAAGAAGAAAAAGAAGGAAGAGGAGGAGAAGAAGCAGAAGGAGAAGAAGCAAGGCTGGCTTTATGTAGCACTTTTTTTCAGAGAATACAAAGCGATATTAATATTACCCCAGCTTGAATTTCAGCTGCCACTTCGTCAATAGATATCAGTGCATTCAAGAAATTAATCCTGCTGGGTTCCCATTCACCTCACCTGAGTTGAGTGCAGCACAGTGTGGGTAAATTTCTTGCTGAAAGAAAGCATGCCATGGCTGGGGTTCGCACCCACAACCCTCTAACTGAAAGAGAGAGTCAGAACCAGTAGACCATGACGCCCCCATACTTCACAGAGTGTTATGTGTATTCATGTTATAAGTTTTGGATGCGAGGACCTTGGAAAGGTCACCGATCCAACAAACTTCCACATTAGTTGCTGTAAATCATGTGACGTTGTCAATTCACCAATGATAGAGCCAATCTCTCAGGGCTTGCAACAACAACAGAGCCATCTCTACCTTTCGTTGTCACTCACCGAGGAGGCCGGGATCTAACAAAAGGGGTGCATGCTCAACGCGCTCGGACAATTCCCTAAACTTGTTACCGCTCTGAGACAACCTCTCACGTTCAGACGATTTTCTAACTTGTTACAGCTCTGAGACAAACTCCCACGTTCAGCCAATTTTCTAACTTGTTACAGCTCTGAGACAAACTCCCATGTTCAGACGATTTTCTAACTTTTTACAGCTCTGCGACAAAATCCCACGTTCAGCCAATTTTCAAATTTGTTACAGCTCTGAGACAAACTGCCACGTTCAGACAATTTTCTAACTTGTTACAATCTCTGAAACAAACTCCCACATTCAGACAATTATCAATCTTTTTACAGCCCTGAGACAAACTCCCACGTTCAGACGATTCTCTAAATTTGTTACAATCTCTGAGACAATCTCCAAGAAGTGAAGAAAAACACTGACTTTGTGAAGTGTTCTCACTGTGGTGTAACGGCTCTGAGTAACCTCCCTGCCTGGGTGACCAGATTTGGACAGTCAAAATGGCAGGAAATTCTGTGGTCACCATAGTGGCATAATGAGCCAAACATTTTTGGAGGGATAAACATGGTGAAAGGGCCAAAATTCTTTAAAAATCTCACTAGTACAAAAATCAAATTTTCTAATAGATTATGAAATATTCAGAAAACAGAATCATATTTAACCTTTTTTAATTATTTCCTTTTAAAGTTTTGCTTCATTTTTACAAAAAAAATTATGCATAACTCTGTGATATGCAAATGTACACGATTTCCTTTTTTTTTGTTTGAATTATACAATATTTCAATTTTTACGATTTGACAATAATGACCCACAAAATATTAATGACAGTTTCACATTTTCAGGAATTAATAATATTTTGTTTCACATTACAATGAGGAGAAAATTGAAATATTTCATGTCTCATATAATAAATTACAAAAGAAATGAGTGAGAAATGTCATCGGTCCCCTTATTTGAATACTGACCACTGTTTTTGTGAAATTAAACAAAAATTCAAAATGACATAACTTTCATATTTTACAAACAATTTTGATGAAATTTTCAGTGTCGTTCCTATTTCAATGTCATCTCTTTATTAAAATCTATTATTTTCAAGGGTCGACTTGCCCTTTAAAAAAGGGCAGTAACCAGGAAAGAGGACAAAAGCATCAAGAAAATTATTGAAATACTTAAGAGAATTCTGGAGGTACATAGATATACAAAAGATATAAAAAGGGTGGAAATGTATGGATGAAGAAAGCATACATCTGTGAATGAAATGCAAATCATCATCGACAAGGAAAACATGAACATGTACAGGAGAGAGAAAACATTCTCACAGGTGATTTGCTGGAGGAAAGACTGTTCTGCATTCATGCACCCAACAGCCATTGATTTGTCCTGCAAGTCTCCGCTGGCATTTTACATATATGTATTTTTCTTTCTCAAGATCAAGGGTAGATTCAGAATGCCATAGTAGAGGGGAAGGGGTGGAACTTTTCCAGAAATTTATGACAAGACAGCCTCACTGAATCACAAACAATAAATCCAAGTTACTAGATTGTCAGAATGCTATTTCATTCAAAAGACGTGGACAGGCACCTTAAGCAGGGAGGAAAAAGGACAAGAAGATGTTGCTTTTTTTTTTACAAGTAACAGAATCATCACGCATGTTTGATATAAAAGATGCACTTCAATAAGAATCTCACAATGCTTTTAAACCAAATTGTAAGTCTGCCCACCCCCCCCCCCCTTCCCACCTCGCTGAACATTCAGCCCGCGCCATTACCTATGTTTCCATTCATCCTGTCATTGCCAAGGTTGATCTTTCCTTCTCCTTTCTACAATTCATGTCCAGATGAATTTTACATTCCACTACCCATTTTAACAGTATTTGATTATCATTTTCCTGCTATCAACCAAGCAGAACAATTGGTGTATTCAAGTTTAAAATATCAAATATAAAACAAAATAACAATTTAAAACCATCAAAGGTTGATAGCACAATTTCATATACAGACTTTAAAAAAAGTTTATTGCAGTCAATGATTTTTGGGGTCCTAAATCATAATCTTTGACATCTGAGTCTGCAAGTTGATATCACTCTCATTTTCTAATATTTTATGTAAAATTCTTGATTAAATTCCTCTCCAGATACCAGTTTGTAATAGAAGTTTATCTTTTTTACAATAATACTGTTTCAACTCAAACATATTAAAATATTCATTTTCTTAATATTTTCTAAATCTCCCCATATTACTACTGCTACCCATAAACTTAGAATACTTTTTTCTCACTCTTTGGGTGGCACCTTTTTTTTTTTCCTTTGCACATTCCTTCCTCAGACTGTCAATTCAAAATCAAATAATTTAATTTCTGTATAAGGCATCATCTCTTTATCATTTCCCTGATTTATACTTTTCTTCACTCAATATTTTATCCCCATCAAGAGTTTCAAAATCCCCTCACTTCCCCCGCCCTCATCGTCTCCCCATCTGTCCACACGGCACCCTTCCCGCTCTCCTTACACGTCAAACAATAATCACTTAAAGCAACATACAATCCCATAGTCCCAACCAGACAGACACGGACACCATCAAATCATCATCCAGATACTGGCTCTCACCCCCGAAATAAACACACAACCCCGCGTGACTCATCTCCTAAGCCGCACCGCCAAATTGCCATTTGATTGCCGCGGACCGAGTTAGACGCTTTCTCAAGGGTAAGGGGTCGTAGATACATCACTGTAGCCTTACAATGTTTGTCATTTACGCTCATCTCATTTTTAAGTTGCTATCTATTACAAGATAGTGTGTTACATCCAGCAAATTTTCTTTAATATCACACTAGAGCTAATTTTGTATCATTATTACTTTTTTTATGACCATTATCACTATAATCATCATCAACATACTTTTTATTAGAATTTCAGTGCCAATGTTTATATTACAAGTTCATTTTTCTTTATTGTTACCAAACGACTTGACATACCTGTACTTTTCATATCGGTTTAATTAGAAAATTAAGCCATAAGAATGCTTTCTCATTCTGATTGTTTTAATAAATTCATAAATCAAAAAATGCCTTACCTACATGAATAAAAGTACTAATAAATAATATCAGTTCTATCATTCATTTTGTTAATTACTTCCTTAGTTATTTAGTTAATCAATTATCATTGACTAAAACTAAATAAATTATAAATTCGTTACTGTAAAAAACAGGAAAAAAAATAAACCTCAAAAAGCTTTAATACAAAATTGACAATACTAGTGAAGGCAATACTTGAGACCCGATAATTATTAGATTCATTAGAGATGATTCAATATAAACTACCTCAACAATAAGAAGTTGAAACACATAAATAATGATATTGCAATGACTTGACAAACAAATATGGCAAGTTCTTATCTCCCCTCACCCCGTACCCTCTCTCTCTCTTTCTCTCTCTAAAACGGATACTGAAGGTAACGTATTGGCTTTGCAGACGAATTTGGCAAGTTTATGGCAAGAGGAACGAAAATAGTTTTTTTATTCTATGGAAGACATATTGGCTGTTTTGCAAACATGATTGCTCGTAAACAACAAATCAAAAGGAATTTGGAAACGCCCGCGCTGATGAAGTGTGCCATTTTTCAAGGAAGGGTAGCTTTACAATGGCGAATCCTGCTTCAAAAGAACTTTGTCGTTGGTTTCGCTCAGAAATGTCAGGCGAGTCCAGGGGAATACGACGGGTATTGACCTTGGCTGTTAAACGCACCACAGAGCTCTATAGAGACTGGTGAATGCCATGTTCTCAGGGAATAGCGTGCATGTTGGTCAATATTAACATTTCACAGAGAATTGGCCACACTCCGAGCTAGTCACTTGCTCATATTTACATGGAGTTACTTACTAACTGATGTCTACAGCTAGTCATTTTTGTTGTACAAATTCATGTTTCATACTTGAAAAATATAAAGGCTTACAAATTCAAATGTTTTTTTTACACTACATGATTTGCATTGTCCTTACAATCAGTTCTTGAAAGACAAACTAATATATGAAAAAATATATATCTACATAAAAAGATGAAAAAATATATTGAAGCAAATCAAGTTTTAGAATATGTTTAAAAACAGACAAACAAAAAAATAAAAACCTGACATGATTCCTTCCTTGACACAGATATAGAGCATTTATGTCAGAGGTCGAGCGAGGGGCACCACTCCTATCAGTTCAAGAGGCACTTCAATAAAATAACCTTTTGCTAAGGAGTTGATGGCTAGTGTGAAGAAATAGAGCAGAGAAGGCCCTATAAAGCCCTCAAGAGTTTCTCTACGGGGACAAGGGTAATGAGTGGAGCACTCTACCGCCCAGAGGGGTGCTTGATGGGTACTTGCCTGTACCCCTAGGGGTGCACCCTTAAGACTCTCCCCCTGGGTGAGTGACAGAGCAGAATTCCTACCTGTCTGGCATTTTTCATAAAAACATGGCCAGGTTGCTACTGGAATGTTAGCCCCTGGAAGTTGCTTTATTTCTGAACCCTTGGTATATACTAACATGTCTTTGCATAAGTAAATAAAATTTTACTCTAAAATCTCTTGTCTGCAAGATTTGATTTAAGGTTTCTTTCATGAGATTGAAATTAATTTTAACTTACCTAAATTTCTTCATCTTCAATTCAAATTATGAAATTCACCTTGATAATAATAAATGGTACCCTTTTCAAGAAAAATGTTAGTTCAAACTGAAAGAATTTCATGTTGTTCACTCCCCCTCACATTAAATAAGGGACAGTTTGCCTTGGAGAGAAAATCAAATTGTTTTGGAATGTTAAATTTTATTGAATAAATGAATATATTCTGGCCACTTTTCTCTGATTATTTTTCTTCATCTTGTGTAAATGGTGTCACATTGTACAGCAATAACTAAACTTAAGACAAATAATTCCTATCATCAATCTAATAAAAAAATAAAGCGGGTTGATATCAACTCAATGCACTACTTTACCATCTAACATAGATGTGGATCATAGGGGATGGTTAGCTGCAAAATATCAAGACTGGTTTCCATTTCTATAATAAGTTAGCCAGATATGGTATGGTATTGTTTACTCAAATTCAAAAGAAAAAAAAAGGATCCAAGGACTCCTCCATGCACTTTCCCAATATGCAAAAAGGAAACATAACATTTTTATGAGAGTAAAGACAAAACATGTGCTGATCCTGTAGAAAGTCTGAGGCTGACTATGAGCTGATTCTTTATGCCAAAACAAATTTCAAAATGAGTAAGATTAACTTTTCTCTTTAGGGAATAACAAAAAAAATGAATTTTACTCTTAACCAAGAAAAAAATCAATAATTTTAGGCATTTACAGAGCACAACAGAGTATTTACGGAGTATCTATCGATACAAAAATATTCTATTTCAAGGGACACCATTATTATTACCCTGGCTTTTACTAGCTCAAGCTCCCATTTCCAGCGCTATGCATTCAAGGGATTAGTCCTGCCAGGTGCCCATTCGCCTCACCTGGGTTGGGTGCAGTACAATGTGGGCAAATATCTTGCTTAAAGAAAACACGCCACGGATGGGATTTGAACCCACAATCCTCTAATTTGAAAAACGAAAGTCAGAACCCCTAGACCAAGATGCCCCCAATCTTTAATGTGAATTCAGAGAGACTAACTGCCCTTTCACACGGCAAAAAATAACGTAATTTGAAAGATGATTCCAGTAATGACGAATGTTTAGCATGTGTGAATGCAAACTAGAATCACGAATTGAAATTCTACTCCGGAGGTGAATTTTAGTTAAGTTTCACTCAAATTACGGTACAAAATTTCCGTGTGAAAGGTCCGATGATTCTAAAAACGAATTGCAATCATCATTACAATGATGATTCAAGATTCACGTGTCAAAAGGCCCTTACTTTTAGTGAAAATTCACTCTATCTTAATACATTTGTAAATATAAGAACAAACAGTTTCGACACAAATGAATTTCAAAATGTGAATACACCCTGACAATCCAGGAGCTTAGCTTTTGATCCGAGAGCATTCCACTGTTCCTTGTTTACAACCTACAGTAGAAACCTGAGGTTTTGCTTTCTGCTGTTGGGTGATTCCATGCTAGAAAAAAATCAGCCATTTTCACAACACTTTTCAACCTGCTGTCCAAACAAAAGAGGAACTTCAATTTGTTTTCTGGTAATATTAAAGTACTACTGGGTAGTCATGTAAAAAAATGACAACCAACAAAAATATGTTTTCCAATTACGAATTAGGGGTGAAAATGTTGCGTGTCATACAGGACTCAGAAATGTCCCATACGACACACACGCAGCATTTTCACATTTAATTCACCTGCACTAAAACATTTTTTGTTGGTTATCAGTTTTTCACGTCACTACCCGCTTCAACTTTATCATTGACAACAACAAAAATTTCAGTGCTCTAGCATTCAGCTCAGAGACAATAACTTGTTGTCAAAATGCTGTACGACACTAAAGGAATCGCCCTGTTTCTTCTTTTACCCAACGTCATACCACAATCACACCAGCAAAGATATACCATTGACATTCCATCTGTTGGTTTGACGTTGGTTTTATTGGTGGAACTGTAGCATTAACTCTGAGATCTTTCACACTGTGTTCAAAAGCACACTGCACACTAGACACTTCAACAGGGACCCGTCTTAGACCCCGTTCTCATTACTGCCCTTAAACTAGTTCACTGGAAACTAGTTTAACGTGCGATGAGTACGGTCGAAGCGGTCTTGGAAGCGATCCTCCAAACCAGTACAGAAACCACCACGCGATGTAGTTTTCAAAGATCGCTTTGCCTTGTTAAACTGGTTCTAGCGTAAGTGAGGACACAACCATTCTTCGGGAAGCGATCTTTGCTCATTTTGAGCGCGCTACTCCACAGTGTGTGCAGTGTCTACGCCACGGTTTCGAATTTTGCGCCAAACATGTCACCCTCACTGAGAGCGTTCCCATAGCAACCAGGCTACTTTACCTCAGGTGGTTTTGAAAACCATTATCGGCTGATCAAATGGGAACGCTAGCAAACCTATTTCCTGAACCGATTTCCAGTATAACAGCTTTAGAAAGTATAGTGACAACGGTGTCTTACAAAGAGTTGCAATTGATCTGTTCAACCACAAATATGGAAAACCAACAACATCAACATTGAAAATGTATGTTTGCACAAAATATTTTCCAGATATGCTATAAATTCATTGTTTTCTTAAATTTCTTACTATCTGGGTGAAAGCCCACAGTTGCCAGCAATCACAAACTGGAATATACATACTGTACAGTCAATATAGTATTGCATCAGCATCTCATGGAATCAAGTTGAACCATCAGAACAAACTCTTAAATTTTAAGGAAAAAAATGAAGAATCATTGATGAATATGTGCAATTGATTATCTTTATGTAACATTTACAGGGCTGAAATATTTGAAGAAATTCAGACTACGTGGAATTATCTTGGTTGTTGGTGGTTAAGGTAGACAAAGTACAAGTTATTCTAAAATTCTTGTAATTCATACAAGCAAATCACATAAATACAAAACACACTTGTCTGAAAGGTACTTCCATCTCTACCTGGGTTCAAGCTCCTGGCATTCCACAGATAATTTCAAGTTGAGGAAAGACATATTTTGAGGGATTTACAAGACAACAGAAGCTCCTTCTTCAAAGTTCAAATACCAGCTGAATTCCAAAGGCTTTCCTGTTAGACCGAAACCAGAGATGCCTTTTGAAATGATCGCAAAACATACAAAAACAAAGCACTGTACAAAACGATCATGATTTCTATTGTGCCTTGCCTGATAAAGCAGCAGGCCTAGTACTATTATCTCCAATGCATGGTTAAGAGGTGGAGCATTATAAAAACCTCAAGGTGGTGAGAAAAACAACCTTAATATCTCTTAACCTGTGATGAAATTGGACTTTGAAATTTACAAATTTGTTTTTATTAAGTTTTTGGAGTTTGTGAAAAAATGAAAAAGAAGATGAATAGGCACCTGAATTTACTAACAAATTCAAATTATGCCCACTTTCTTAATTCAATAAATATTGTTCATGACAATGGGGAAGTTAACACAGGTTTGCAAGACATATCAACATGTGGTGTGTGGAATGAAATACCCATAACTAGGTCAGTGATCCGAAGACATCTATAAATTTGAATACCATCGGTCATACATCCAGTAAACAGATCTATGTGATACTCTCTCCTTCTAGGGTTCCGATTTTTCTGGGACGTACTGTATTTCAGCGGATGCGGAGTGGCTCATTAAAAGGAAACATCCCATGTTATAATTCATCGCTAACATCCATCACAGCGCACATTCCGAACTTGCCTCGTAGCGGTTTTCACACTTCCAAGCACTGCCCCAGCTCCTTACACCTGCTTGTGGCACAGGAAAATGTCAAACCACTTCTTAGTAATTTATCGAGTGTCAGCAGACGATATGTATCATTAATCACTAAACATGAACTTGATTTATTTCAACAACAAAAGCCGGGCTATAAAGAATGTCTCGATGAGGGAGATGGCAGTTTGAGCTGGGTCCGGCGAGAGTCAGAGGAGGGTGTCCGTGTGCATCATTAAAAACCCCTTTCATGAAGGATGGTTGAAAAGGATCAGATCCAAGGAATGTTCAGACAGACTTACTAAGTCGACTGTGCGAGTGTGCCCTACTGAATCTGATTGCCAGGTGACACGACATATGCTCCTGCAACAATTCCTCTGGTCTTAATATCTCAGATGGCATAGGATTAGCGTTAGGATTGTGATAGAGTTTTTGGTTCAGAATATTGAAATGATTACGATTAGGGTTTATTCAGTTTTGGAGGTTAGGTTGTATGTTTTGCTCAATAGGTGGTTTCAAACCGCCTTGATCATAAGAATCCCCGTTAAATTACGAGAACTTTTTTAGGCTAAAAAATACCCATAAATTATTCCTGCATTCACACCGCCCCGAAACATACCCTTCAGGATAAGTTCCTGAAGTTACGAGCATGCGCAGTATGGTTTGTATAAGAAGGCAAGGCGCGAGATTCAAAATCACTAGCCCAGCAGCCACCCACGGCGCCCGCGCCCAACGACACGCTGGGCTAATAGTTCCCGTAAATTGCTTTCACATTGCCAAAATACCTGCGACCTTGGAAAAATCCCCGCGAAAGTTCTCGTAATTTCGCCAAGTACCTACTATTTAGCGGGTATTTTCTTTCGGGGAAATTACGCGTAGTTTGCTTTCACATTACCAAAATACCTGGTATTTTCTGATCGGGGTAAATTTCCCGATCAGAGAATACCTGGAACTGACAAACTTCGAGGCGGTCTGAAACCACCTACTGTGTAGATTTTCCATCGGAGCAATTGTCGCCAGAGCAAATGTCATGGAACCATTGCCAGGGACAGCATCAAGGTCAATGGTTGGGGGATGACCAAAAGTTTACATTGTATTTATTCTCAAATAAAATTAGAGGAATCACTTTAAACAACCAAGCCAACCCCTGGGTGAGTTTTTTTCTTACTCATTAATTTACTTCTTTTGTCCAAGGCCAAGGTGCTTTTCCTTCTTTAAAAAAAATAATGGAGGGGACAGTTCACCTCCCCCCCCCCCCCCCATTATAGCACCACCTCTGACTCATCCATTCAACAAAACACATGTGTGCCATAGCCCACCATACTAAACCTAGCCCATATCAAAATGGAGTTGAACAATAATACAGGATGAGGATACAACCTTTCTGCATTTGTATGTATTGTAGAGACTCAACATTTAATTTCCTGCAGGATTTGGTATAGGTAGAGATACAAATTAAGTATAAAAAACTATTGATCTTCAGTCAGCCAAAATGGAGAACTAATGTGATGCTAAGACCTTTTTATTCAAAGAGGGACACTTCTTTAAGGACACAGTGCCAGCAGAGAACTCAAGCATACCTGTCAACAATTTGAATCATCACTGTATAGATCCTTGTCAAAAAAAAGTGAAATTGTTAAGTTCCTTTGGCAATAGACTTTCAAATTTGGCTACTGACATTTCAAATCATCTAGTGCTTGCAAAAATAGAATGTTTCCTTTATTCTTAGTAATAATCTCTGGATCTTGAAAACTATTCATGAATAGACTGGTCTCTTAAAGGACAAGTCCACCCCAACAATAAGTTTATTTGAAAAAAAGGAGAAAAATCCAACAAACAAAACACTGAAAATTTCATCAAAATCGGATGTAAAATAAGAAAGTTATGACATTTTAAAGTTTCGCTTAATTTCACAAAACAGTTATATGCACATCCTGGTCGGTATGCAAATTGGCAGACTGATGACGTCACCCACTCACTATTTCTTTTGTATTTTATTATATGAAATATGAAGTATTCTAATTTTCTCCTCCTTGTCAAATGAAACAAAGTTTTATTCCTCCCTGAACATGTGGAATTACCATTATTTTAACAGTTTATAGTTAAGTTAAGTTGATCCATATTGTCAAATCTGTAAAAATTGAAATATTGTATTATTCAAACAATAAAAAACAAAAGAAATAGTGAGTGATGGACATCATCGACTCTCTCATTTGCATACCGCTGAGTTGTGCATTGAACTGTTTTGTGAAAAATAAGCGAAACTTAAAAATGTCATAACTTTTTTATTTTACATCCGATTTCGATGAAATTTGCAGCGTTATTTTTGTTTGATTTTTCTCTATCGATTAAAATCAACAATTTTCTGGGGTGGACTTGACCTTTAATGATGATTAGGCTAGTTTTAAGTGATCAGAAAACATTAATTCCTTTGAAAAATTTGAAATATTGTAAAGGATTCCTGGTCATTTCCTTCATTTTGACAATTAAAGGAATAACGTCTCCTAAAACTATGCTATTTTAAAACTAACAAAGTAATCTATATTTTATTCAATCAAATACACTTTGGCAAAGTACAGGCTCCTATTGCTGTAACATAAGGAGATACAATACTAGTATTTGAAATTGATTGTCATGTTCTTGCACATGAATTTCAAATAGACTTCAGTTATGCCTATCTTTTTAAGGGCAAAGCACTCTCAAATTGTTGTTTCATTGTTCACGACAAGGCAGCATGATGAAAATGTATTTTTTTCTGAATAAAGGCAAGAAATTACACACACGGATTTAAAAAACTGGGCAAAATGAGAGAGAACTCTTTTTTTGCATTCTGGATATTAAGTGAATCATCATTTTCCTCATTGCATGACCACCTCCTTGAAGAGAGATGCACCTTGTACAATGTCATCAAAGAAAACATATGTCATGTCGTCACTATTTACAAAGGCAATAGAACACCCACCGCAATGAGATTGCATAGCTTATTTATGAAGAGGTCCCTGTCTGCCCATACCATCATAACACTTTATCAAGACAGCACCAGTACAGGGTGTATAAAAAATTATTGGGTCTTGTATCAATAAGCAACATAACGCCCACCACAGTGACCTACATGTAGGAAAGCTTATTGATGAAGAGGTCCCTGTCTGTTCGTACCATTATAACACTTTATCAAGACAGCACCAGTACAGGGTGTATCAAAAATTATTGGGTCTTGTATCAATAAGCAACATAACACCCACCACATTGACCTATATAGGAAAGCTTATTGATGAAGAGGCTGCTATCTAATCATACAGTGATCACACATTTCCCAGACACCACAGGGTGTATCAATAAGGGTTGGGACTGATACCAATGGGAATATAAAAGATAGCAGCATGGCTACAGGGTGTATAGAAAAAAATAGTTAGGCTTGGTATCAGAAGGAGAATTATGTGGAATAACATGAAAAGATGTCACAGCAGCACTAATACAATATTAACATCAACTTTGTTTGATATGCACATTGGACACAGAGGTAGCAGATAAATCTTGAAAGACCCCCTCTCCCTCAAAAAAATCTTCCACACTATTGAATTGGTGAAGGTATGTTGTCTGACATGAAATTAAATAGACTAATATTATAGAAGTAGGTGTATTATGAACCATCTCACTAACAATACACAGTCTAAACTCTCCTATACTGCAGAATAGCAGAGATAACCCTAGATAGGTATACTACTAATAATTCACCAACCATACTATGGAATCACAAGATCATCAAGGAGGTGCTCCTGTTTTGTAATATTGCTTTAAAATTGTATCATGGTTTCACCACTACAATGTATCTTAAAGTTTTAGGATTGATAATGGGTACAGCATGCATCCACAAGATGATAAAATCAAAATGAAAAAAAAATCCAATAAAAAAAAAAGATTATGCCCACCCCACTGATATTCAAACAATCAAAGTCATAACAAAATGAATTCCTTGCACATCAAAATTACTCCTGCATTCTGCAGAAGAAAGCAAACCCGGCCTGTCAACCCTCAAGGAGCAGTTTTATGTCCTCTCTTGTTCCATACATCCAGCCCATTGCATCACCTCATCCCTCATCACACCTAATACAAACTTGTTGATCCAAGAGATCATAACTTGTGTCTGTGATGAGTAAAATCAAATCGCTCGCTCCTACATCCAACCGGTCTAGTGCACGATACCGACATTATTTCCACAAACTCCCCCGCTGTTATTATTAGCTTCCCACCAACCCACCTACCCCCATCTCTTCCCTTTCACACGAAACTCAATATCTTTCACTCATCAAACCCTTTTTTCTCCTCTATGGAAGCACTATTGGATGTTTACAGACTGAAATGAAATGTTATTACATTTTGATTATATTTGTTTCTGATGAAAAGCGAGGATCTGACATAAGTGAGGAGGATAACATCTTCCAATGATTCCGTCTTTTACAAAATATTTTGTCAAGCGAATATACTGAACTTTCCATCTTACTCTCTGTTCAGACCTATATAATTTTTTGTATAGCTACAGGGTGTATATAAAAATCTGTTTATCTAGACAAAAGATTTACACTGGTAACCGCTTGTTTCAGCACTGAATTACAAATTAACAAGTAAGTGTGTAAATGTACTAGTATCCGAAGTCAAATTTTGAAGAAAACAAAATGTAATAAGTCTTGTTGATATGATAATATCAGTGCCTTTCACAGTTTCTATGGTGATTGTATTTCATTTCTCGACATATTTTTCGGTCAAGGGGCCTAATCAAATCCTCCTCCTTCATTATTTTTTGTAAGCATTGTTTAGTTTGATTTATTAAGATGTAATTAACATGTTTATTCATTATTATAAATAATGAATATTCCATGGTCTCTCCATACAGGATACCAACACCAAATTATTAATAACATGTGCCTGTTTATAAACCTATATGTCATACAAATGAATCCCTTTATAAGGAGAAAAAAATTGTTTATTTCCTTATCATAGGATATAAAAGCATGGTATTCACTTACCAAACTTGTGGACAAAGTTGCACCATACTGTAAAAAATAAAAAAATAAAAACTGATTGTAAAAAAATGCATTTTGCATGCAGTTGATCATTAATTAAAATGATGGCAGTTTATCAAAATCAAATAAAATTATAATGAATAGTAGGAATGTTAGGCAATGGAATTCTAATGAATGTTAGTCTGTGAGGTGATGACTCTAAAACTTTACTGCAATGATTCTATAGATCAACTATAAACAAAGCAAAATATTTCTGAAATATAGTATGATTTTTAACAACGTACATGTCTATATTCTCCTGCTCCTATAAGATCATTTTTTTCTAACTGAATATTATTACTATAAAGAGAAAAGGGTGATGTATATTTGCACATAATGTACAGAATGATGGCACCATGATTCTACAAGTTACTAATATGAAAGGCATGCATTACATGTGAATATGACAAGTGTAGACACTTTTTAGTATACTGATTTCTTTAGAACACTTGCATTTATTTGGTCGTTCACACTAATGAAAGTAATGACAATACCATTTATGGCATAGGGATACAAACTGAAGAAAACTTATAATGAAATACCATTAACAAAGCTTGTTGGTGAACAGAAATTTTCATTTAGCTCCCTTTCGCTATTTGTTTTCCTCTTGCCTGGATAAAAAACACCATTTTGTTTATTAATTAAAAAATAATCCTCTTCATCTCTTCAAATGTTGATCTTTCTCTTCCCTCCTCCTCATCTCACATCACCTTGCCTGTTTTGAACCCCCTTCCTCCCCCCCTCTCTCAATATTTATCCACCCTTCGTCAAGCTCTACCTTAAGTTCATGTTTCTTTCTCCCCTCCCCCTTTCCCCATCTTTCAATCTCTCTACATATTTCTTTCCTTCTCTCTCTTTTCTCTCTTTCTCTCTCGACCAAACCCTTCCTCCCTCCCCCATCCCATTAATTCTCCTTCTCTTTCTCCCTCCCTCCATTTTCAAACATCCCCTTGTCTGTCACTACATTTACTGTATCGTTAATCAGTATCCTTGGTAATCTAAAACTTCTGCAAAGCACTGCATCAGTCTGGTTTTAAGCTGTCACACCTGAACAAGACATTACATTTCAAGAAATCAAACACTCCAAAAGCCTGGAGGCAAGACTGGCCTCCTTTAAACCATCTTCATATCAAGAAGTTAAGACAGCGCTTCCATCAAACACATTGGGGGTGAATCAGCGAGGCGTGACCAAGCATGGGGCAAGGACGGATGGGGTGGTGTCTCCGCACCCCTAGCAGACATTAGAGTATTGGCCCGGACCAAAAGAAATTGGGTTAGGCTGATGATCAGATTTGGATTCAGCACGCACGCTCGCTCTCGACGACAGTGGGAGAGGGAAATGATGCAAATAAAGTCTTGATTAAAACAGCTAGCTGCGTACTGTCTGTCTCGATTCAGGGGGTCGAGAGGTGGTGTGATGAGGCATCCTATCATCGACAAGAATATAAGGATGGTAGGTCACTGGAACTAGGGTTCAATCCCTGCCATAGCACTATCTTGACCCGTCAGAGGGACCATACAGTGTGTAATATTCATCAAAGATATAAATATTCTCTACAATATTTACACCATAATACAAGAACGAACTAAACTATATCTCCACCAATAGAATTAACTGTAATAAAACTGACCTTAACAATCTAATTCAAACTGCAACTGCAATACTGAAGGTTAAAACTTAACTTTGCTTCGTTATTTAATTAATATTTAGGTGTATTCCTTCAAGGTAATTAAAAAAGGGGACTATTTTCTTTATCATTCACATTTTCGTTGAATATTCATAGCGGCCGAGATCTTTTAACTCCTTTTCTAGCAATAACCGAACAAAAGGTGGACAAATCTAACTACCCATCCCATGGCTAGCCTCCCTCAAGATTTACACCCCCGCTCTAATTCTAGGCGGAAGATATAAATTCCGGTAATCGTAGGATTCCCTATTCAAGCAGCAGACGGTGTCTATTATATCAAGTGACTATTTAAACTAGTTCATCTATCCTGGCCACTCGGTGATGCCCACTGCTCGCAGCATGTTGATTTCCTTCTCCTTATTTAAGATTCTCAGACGAGGAGTTACGTACATACACTCGACTGTGACCGAGAAAATAAGACGGATACATGCATGTGGCACCCACATACTTAACCTTCTCTCTGCATTTATAAGAAAGGATAGACTATAGTTTTTTTACATTTGCCCGGATATTTCGTAAGGGGTTCAATGGAAATGAAGGCAGATTTTCAGGGATTCCATATACCCTGACACAAAGATTAACAACAGGTGTTAGAATTTGACTTTGCAGAGGAGCAAGTGTAACCAATAAGCACCAAAGCCAATATGTCAACGAATGGCATTATTAAAATACTAAAAACAATAAATTCATTAGCTTCTACTTCCCAATAAAAAGTATTAAAGGTTAAAGCTAAACAAAACCAAATACACTCTGAACATTTCTTTTTTAGGAGAAACAAAATGAAGTTCTCTGCAGAAAACATGATTAACTTATGCACATTAAAATCAACCATGAATTTATAATGTGATGCTTAAAGTTAAATGGGTCTTAAATTTTCATGCAATATTTACTGCAATCAAATTAATAATGATCAATAAGTTGAACCCAGGCTCACAACAGGGATTTTTGCAAAATTAATTCTCTTTGGTTCAAAAATCAAAATTTGTTTTAAACTTGAACTTTCAGAAAATGTTTGGCCTTGAAAATAGAATCATTGTCATTTGTTTTACAAAAGTGGAAGAAACATTCCCAACATGATCAGGAAAAATTGATTTTAATGCGTTTAAAAATAAATAGACAAAGTAATAAGAAATCAACAGTATTTCTTATATTTCTGAGGGTTACAATCACCACATTATGCAAATGTTCCTGATCGGTTTTTTATCTATTTTTTTTAGTAGGGATAGGAAAGCATCTCATGAGCAATCATTTCCAATGGACCCTTTTACTAAATAGATGCATATTCTTTTTCAAAAGACAGGAAAAGAACTCAAAATTTCACAATGATTGTTTTCACCTTTCGCAAATGTTCCTCTCCCTTTAAAAACAACTCAAGCACTCAAGCCTGTGAAACAAGGCCAATCTTCACATTGAGAGGCACATTATCCTCAGTATAAATGAACCTGATCTGAGGCACAGCACATTAATGTATTATATTCACCCCAGGAGAACAGTCAAATTTGTACAAGCGACCACGTTGGGTCCCTCGTGCAACTCGGAGCACGAGGACCGATCACTTCTATTAACCACGCAATATATCTCAAAGCTTTTAGAAAAACCAACATTTTGCCTTATGTTTCTTAACTCATGAAGGAGTGACGTGTTAGCCTAGATCGCAAGTCAAGTTGCATGAAAATTAGCATTGATCGTAACCTTGTTGTTATCAGCAGAAATCTGATTTTGATTGGCTGTTGGGCAATTTTACTATGGGCTATTCCACGGTTACTCACGTTACATTTGGAGACACCTTGACTCATACTTAGTGCTGTAACTCCATTATTATTGATAGGAACTAAACATCTCTTTATCACAACAAAGTACACAGTCTGACTATCCTTTGTATAAAAACAAAACTTGGGAAATTTTATTATGCTCCTGGCAAATCTTTGGAATGTGTCGGTTACTCACGTTACATGATTTGGACATGCTTAAAATGAAAAGTCGACATAAGTGAAAAGTCTCCTCATACAAGGCTTTTATGAAAGTTGTTTATATCCATTTCAAAGAAGTATATTAGGGAGACAAACTTTGTACATAATTAAAAAAATAAAGAACACATGGTTTTTACTTGGGGTGCAGATAATATGGTTACTCACGTTACGGTTACTCACATTACATTTTGTCCATGTATGGTTAACAGCACAAATGTCATTAAAAATTCAATACTGCGTGTAAAATTCATTGCTAGGAACACCAAAAAGAGATTTTATACAAAAAATTGGAACAATTGGAGCTTTATTAGGGAGTAAGAGGGAAAAGTATGATTTTGCTTACTAATTATGCATAAATTAGCATTATTGCTTAATACCAATTTGCATGAAATAAATTACTGATAGTATTGTAGATTATGTCCAAGACAACCTGCGTGCAAATTTTCGGCGTGATCGTGCGGCCAAAGGCCGAGATCTTAAGGGGGGCCTAGGAGGCCCCCCCCCCCCCCGGGCCATATCAACTCCCAAAATACCCCAGCCTAGATAGGGTTACAGGTAAGGACATTCAATGTGTTGTTCGAACACTCTTTAAAGTTTGGTTAATTGAAACCAAGTCTTACTAATGCACTCTCGCATTGTGAATACTTCTACTAATATTCAATTTTTTGTGTGATTGTATTGACCACTGATATTTTGATGAACAAAGAGTCACATCAAAGAGGTGTACCCTCATTTTGCTTTTAATTAATCAAAAATAACTTCACAACTCACCATGAGACTTAAAACTTGACATCCCACAGAAAATGTTACCTAACTGCATAATTTTTACTGGTTACTCACATTACATGATGGTTACTCACGTTACAAAGTTACTCACGTTACAGTTTTTCTTCATCATTTTTATAAAAAATTGTACTTTTTAATGATTTTGTTAGTCATCACTGTGTTAAAGATTGTTTGAAGGAAGAGAATTTAAAATCCCACCAATTAACTGTGCAGAATTTTTCTCTCAGAAAACAAAGTCAGTTTTTTCGGTTACTCACGTTACATCACCTGAGCAGGTTGCAATATTCATTTTTGAATGAGTACTACAAATTTACTTGAAAAGCTGTTGTGTATTCTAGGTAATTTGACTCTTCTAAACTTCAGAAATATATAAAGTGGTATGTTGTTGTAATAAAAAATGGTAATAAGGCATATTTAATTTTTCACTATTTTTCTTGTATTTTGGTACAGAATGGAAGACACAACTTTTGACCATTTTTTTCCAAAGTATACATATGAAAATAAACTTTTTATTTCTTGTTCCTGAAACTATCAAGCATGAAGGACTTCAAGTATTAAAAAATTCAAGAAAATATTGAATTTGAATTTTTAAGCTCATGTCCATCAACCTGTGGAATTGCCCCTATTATCACTGTAGTTAGTAATTAATATTAGAATACCAGTCCACTATAAAAACAACAGAACCTGGAATCAATTACCCATTCATGTATTTCTGATTGATCTTGTGAAAGGCTGATGGATGAAATCTAGCAGCTCCACTATGAAAGTAATTTTGCCCTGAAATTACGCTATATTTGCCACTCTCCACCCAGGAGGTAATGTAGAAGGTATTCATGGAATGCATTTAGTACCACATCTACCATGAGGGAATCAGGACTGACAATATTTATAAAGAAATAAACTTCCCACTTAGAAATGTTTATCCTTTAAATTCTTCACATTAAAAAAGAAATGAACAGTGATTAAACCTCTCAATTCATGTTAACAATATAGTGAAATTAACAAAATGACCATGTACTTTACAGGACGATCGAGCAGACCCCAAAAAACGATGAAATGAGGGCCATCGATCCAAACCGGTGTGGAGATGCACCCATCGTCACTATTCAACACACATTGCTACTAGGTGACAAAGACAAGATCACGCAGATGTGTTGGGGGGTATTGATCGACGATACGGGCGCATTTATCGCACCCCCGCAATGAGTCTCGGTCCGCACACCTGTGTTTGTACAGCGGTGTGATATCATGATGATGGTATCCTACAACGCTGCTGGTCTCCAGTCAAGGATCGAAACATTCTCCCTTTATCTTCATTTCAAAACATCTTTTAAATATTCTTATGAGGTATCATTGTTTTTGCATGCAAGAAAGATCTGACTACATGTCAAACAGAGTAATGCATAAATGTGTTTTTTAAGGTACAACTGAAATTTGCAATATTGTCAAGAATAAAAAATAATAATAAAATAGTGGGTGAGGGAATAACAATCATTGTTGGTCTCCAGCAAACATTACTGGTTTTTTGCAATTTCATTTTTAGTTGTAACAAATATTTCTTGAAAATATTTAAATTATTTACTTCAAAAATAGCTGAAGTGCATGTAGCTTTGTTATTCACTCAATGGTTGAATACAGGTATTCCAAATAAATCAAAGCAATATAATGAATATCAAAATTGATTATACATTTTTTGTTAGAAGAACATGGGTCTTTAACTGAATTTTCAGTGTAATTAATTCAATTAATCCTGACTGGACTTAAGACTAATCTCAGAATGAATCACAAATGAAAAGCAAAGGTGTTCAGGCGCATGATTCCCCATTCATAGGCAATTGTTCGCTGCTGTGCAAAGGCATAATGCGTGAAAATCAATGGCATGATGTGGCGAAGTGCATTGGCAGGGTCTCGACCATGGAAAGTGAGGAGAAATGACAGTGAAGATTGATTCGAATTTCGAAGAAGAAATCAGGAAATACCACTGCTGCTGTTTTGTGCAAGACTTCAGACAATGTACATAATGTGCAGATGTTCTCATCGGAGCTGATATTTAAAAATAACTCGGTTTAATCCATCCACTATTCACTCATGAATATAAATTGTGTATCTCAATCCCATTAACTAAAGTTCATATAAATGTCAGATTTTTAATGTTTTGCCCTCAGTGAAAATTAGTTTTCAAAACAAAGTAAATGTATAAAAACAGATAAAATTTTCAATACCAGCATGAATTTAATTAAACATCTGCTATAACATACAGTAGCACTGATTTCAAACATATATCCTGGACATT